>NC_035434.2:148785455-149085455 GCF_002127325.2 Helianthus annuus
GATCATAGGTTCAGTTGTCAAGGTCTAAAGGTTATTCAAATGAATAATGAAATTAAAAGTTAGTTAAGGATCATACCTGAGGATCCAAGTTTGGATCCTAACCTTTAATTGGAACAACCGTAGGTAAAACTTTAACGGATAATAAGGATTAAGGATCCTTAATCGTTTAACTTCGAAAACCTGAAAAAATGGAATATAACTTGGGACTAAGCCAATATAAAAGATAAGTTAGTAACTGGGGACAAGCCCAAAGGATAACTGAGAATGATCCCGAGGATCACTGGGGACAAGCCCGGATAACTGGGATGACACGGAGGATACACTGGGACAAGCCCAAAGGATAACTGGGGACAAGCCCAAAGGATCGTATGTAAACTGGAGTATGGCCCTTTCTGGCAACTATCCAAACTTAGTGACATGAAAATGTCAAAACCTTAGCTAACGTGAAAACGTTAGAAAACCTTAGGAACGGATGTATGGTGCGTCCACCATTATACGTAGGATCCCAAGTATAGCCAGTACGATGAGTCGCCAGCCCCGAAAATGGGTACTGATCCCAAAGACGTGAACTATATCAGGATCATCGTGCGCTGCTGGCGGAAACTGGGGATAATCCCAAGGATAACTGGGGTTGTACCCAAGGATCTGTGGTGCTTTTGGAGATCTTTGACGATTTGCTGAAGATACCTGAACTATCATAACTCAAATGGTTTGTGAGTAGAGGATGAAGGATACATGATCCTTATCCTTAGGCAAAAAGTAAGAAAATGCAATAGTTTTAGGATAAGCATATTACCAGAGTAAGGATCATCAATATCTCCAGGATCCTTCAAGGATATTTCAATGTAAGGATCACATGCAGGAAGGATCATGTTCACATGAAATATTTCTTTAAGTGAACAGCATTCCAGGCTCTAGGTAACAAGTTTCCTTCCATGGTTAGCAGCCTGTATGCCCCCTTTCCTGCTTCAGCTTCAATCAAGTAGGGACCTTCCCATTTTTGGTGCTAGCTTCCCGTCAGCAGGATTGATAGTATTTGAAATGCTTTTCTCAACACCATATCTCCGACTTGGAACTTCCTTATCCTGACATTTTTGTTGTAGGCACCAGCCATTCTTTGTTGGTAGCTTGCCATCCTTATTCTGGCTAGGTCCCTGATTTCCTCAATAGTATCCAAATCCTGGGCTAGAGTTGCAGCATTTTCTTCAGGATCACGAGCACTTGTTCTAGCAGTTGGGATCACCATTTCTGTTGGGATCACTGCTTCTGCCCCAAACACTAAAGAGAAAGGTGTTTGACCAGTGGCGTTTTTGGGAGTTGTCCTATCAGCCCATAGCACATAAGGCAATTCTTCTGCCCATTTCCCTTTCTTGGATCCTAGCTTTTTCTTCAGATTGTTGATGATGATCTTATTGGATGATTCTGCTTGACCATTGGCTTGTGGATGAACTGGTGTTGATGTTATCATCTTGATTCCCCAACTGTCACAAAAGTTAGTGGTTCTCCTTCCAATGAATTGAGAACCATTATCACATATAATTTCAGAGGGGATGCCAAATCTGGTTATAATGTTTCTTTTAATGAAGGATATGACTTCCTTTTCTCTGACTTGAGCGAAGGCTTCAGCTTCTATCCACTTGGAAAAATAGTCAGTCATGGCAAGCATAAATACTTTTCCACCAGGTGCTTTAGGGAGCTTGCCAACTATATCCATTCCCCATCTCATGAATGGCCAAGAGGATGGTATGGGGTGTAGTAATTCAGCTGGTTGGTGAAGGATATTGCTATGTCTTTGGCAAGGATCACATTTCTTAGCATACTCTACAGCATCCCTTTTCATGGTTGGCCAGTAGTATCCTGTTCTAAGGATCCTTGAGAATAATGCCCTGCCCCCAGTGTGGTTTCCACAATCTCCTTCGTGGAAGTCTCTCAATACTTCTTCGATTTCAGGATCTTCAATACATCTTAAATATGGTCCTGCAAGGGATCGTTTATATAGCATATTATTTAGGATTGTAAATTGAGATACCTTAATCCTGAAAGCTCTAGGATTTTCTCCCATTGGGATCTCTCCGTTTTGCGAGTATTTCATGATTGGTGGGATCCATGATCCTGAATAAGATCGAGCTTCTTCACTAGGGATTACTGCAGTATCCTCTTCTATTTCCATGGCTACTTGGTTTTCAATAGCAGGAGCCAGGATGTGGATGATAGGGATACTTATATTTTCTGGAATTTTTAAGGATGATCCTAGGTTGGCCAATGCATCAGCTTCCGTGTTATCCTCCCTTGGTACCTGTGTTAAGCTGAAAGAAACAAAAGAGAGTGCCAATTTTTTGACTATCTCTAAATATTTGGTTAGTTTTTCACCTTTAACAGCATAGGATCCATTAAAGTGATTGGTGATCAATAATGAATCTACATATACTTCGAGATACTTTACCCCCATATCCTTAGCAATTTGTAAGCCAGCAATTAAGGCTTCATACTCAGCCTCATTGTTAGTTGCCTGGAACTCACAAGCTATGGAGTGGGGTATTATGTCCCCCTGTGGCGATTTTAGTAGGATCCCTAGCCCTGTGCCTTTGATATTTGAGGATCCGTCGGTGTGTAGTATCCAAGGATCCTTGGTCTCATCCAGCTGCTGGACCTCCAATTCTGCTTCCTTTTGTAGATCACTACTGAAATCAGCCACAAAGTCAGCTAGTGCTTGAGATTTAATGGCTGTTCTTGGTTCGTATCTTATATCATGGGCACTAAGCTTCACTGCCCACTTAGCCATTCTCCCTGACATATCCGGTTTCCTGAGGACATTCTTAATTGGAAAATTAGTTTTAACAATAATAGTATGAGTTTCAAAATAATGCCTTAACTTCGTGGATGCCATGATTAATGCAAGGATGAGTTTTTCGAGGTGTGAGTACCTGGATTCGGCATCAAGTAGACTTTTACTTACATAGTAGATAGGATATTGTGTACCTTCGTGATCCTTAACGAGGACAGCACTTACAGCGGTTGAGGATACCGCCAGATATAAGGATAACACATCTCCTTTTTCCGGTTTTGCTAATGCTGGTGCTGAGGACATATACTCTTTTAGGGCTTGTAAAGCATTTTCATGCTTCTCAGTCCATTCGAACTTCTTATTCTTCCTTAGGATATCGTAGAATTCTTTGCACTTTTCTGAGGATTTCGATATGAACCTGTTCAAAGCTGCTATCCTGCCTGTTAGTCTTTGAACATCCTTGGCATTGGCAGGAGACTTGATATTTATTAATGCTTTGATTTGTTCCGGGCTTGCTTCAATGCCCCTCTGGGTTACCATGTATCCTAAGAACTTTCCTGCCTTAACACCAAAATGGCATTTTGAAGGATTAAGTTTCATGTTGTAACTATCAAGGATATCGAATGCTTCTTCCAAGTCCCTTAGGTGATCCTCAGCTTTCTTTGACTTGACCACCATATCATCTATGTACACCTCCATAGTTTTTCCAATTTGATCTTTGAACATCATATTTACCAGCCTTTGATATGTTGCACCTGCATTTCTTAGTCCAAAAGGCATGGCAATATAACAATATAAACCGGTTGGGGTCATAAAGGCTGTATCCTCTTGGTCAGATGGTTCCATCTGGATTTGTTGGAATCCGGATGATGCATCCATAAAAGTTAACAGTTCATGCCCCGCTGTTGCATCCACCATGGAGTCAATGTGGGGTAATGGGAAAGGATCCTTGGGACATGCCTTATTCAAATCAGTGAAATCGACACATACCCTCCACTTTCCGTTTTTCTTTTGGACAACAACCACATTGGCTAACCATTTAGGATACTTTACCTCTCTGATCATACCTGCTCGAAGTAGTCTCTCTACTTCTTCTTGGATAATGGCATTCCTTTCTGGTGCAAACTTCCTCCTTTTTTGATGGATTGGCTTGATAGACCTGTCAATGCCAAGTTTGTGAGTAATAATATCCTTGGATATACCTGTCATATCTTCATGTTTCCAAGCAAAGGTAGATTTTCTTCTTTTGAGGAAGGATATCATGTCTTCTTTCATCTTGCCAAGGATCCCTGATCCGATATAGATTTTTGATTCAGGATCACTAGGGTCCAAGAGGATTTCATCTACATCTTGCTCCCTTGCCTCCAAGACATTCCTCGGAGGATACTGTAATTGCTATTGCTCCCTTGGCTTCGAGGTTGGCTTCATGGATGAGGTATAGCAATCCTTAGCCTCTTGCTGATCGCTGTCGATCTTGATTATCCCCCATGGGCTAGGGAGCTTTACACATTGATGGTAGGTAGATGGAACTGCTTTCATGTCATGTATCCAAGGCCTGCCAAGGATAACGTTGCAACAAGATAAACAGTCAATAACACAAAATTTTTGATAATTATGTAATCCTTCCACGTAGATTGGGAGTTTGATGTCCCCCAGAGTTTTCTTCGTTTCTCCACTGAATCCTACAAGCACGGAGGATCTTGGTGTGATGTCTGATTCTGGGATCCCCATCTTCTTCAAGACATCAAGCTGGATTATGTTCACTGAGCTCCCTCCATCGATAAGGATCCTGCGGACAAAATGGTTAGAAATAAAGAGAGTAATAACTAAACTATCATGATGAGGATCCTGGATGTTGATGCGGTCATCCTCATCAAAGGTTATCGTTTTCCCTTCTGAAACACTTGATGTTCTAATAGGCCTTTCTCCATTGTCCATTTTTGATTCTTTTGCATGTCTTTTGGCCGCTGAGAAGGATGTTCCACAAATGTCTGATCCTCCGGATATGAAGTTAATCACTTGTGCGTTTGCCGGAGGTGCTGGAGCCTTTTCAGGGATCCTTTCAGGATCCTGGGTCCTTTGCTTTTTTCTCCCCAGCAATTCTTTTAGATGCCCCTTGCTTAGCAGGTATCCAATTTCCTTTCTTAAGGCTATGCAATCTTCAGTCAGATGGCCGAAATCCTCATGGTATGCACACCATTTGGACTTGTCTTTAGTCCCGGATGGTTTGTCATTCTTCCTGGGCCACCTAGCCTTTTCACCTAGATTCTGCATTGCAAGGATTAGTTCATGATTATCAACGGAAAAACAATATTCTGAGATTGGAGGATATTCTTCATCATCCTCCTCTTGGTCGACAGCATGCACACTCTTGTTCTCGTTTCTATGGTAGGATTTGAACTTGTTGCTTTTGAAGGAGGATCCTTGCTTATCTTGTTTTGAGGATCCTACTTGTCTCTCCTGGATCCTCTTGTCATCCTCTAGCCGGATAAACCTGAGTGCTCGAGTTCTTACTTCATCTAAATTCCTGCAAGGTGTCATAACAAGATCATCATAGAATAATGAATCCTTAAGAAGTCCCATTTTGAAGGCTTCAACAGCCGTAGCCATATCCAAGTTGGGAATATCCAAGGATTCTTTACTAAATTTAGTTATATAATCCCTTAATGATTCATTATTATTTTGAGTTATCCTGTACAAATCACTGGTTAATTTTTCAAATTTCCTACTACAAGAGAATTGGTTGTTGAATAAATTAACTAAATTAGCAAATGAAGTAATAGAGTAAGGGGGAAGACTTAGCAGCCACTTAAGAGCTGATCCAGTTAGAGTGGATCCAAATCCTTTACATAGGCATGCTTCCTTCAACTTTTCTGGGATAGGATTGATTTCCATCCTTTCCCTGTATTGTGCTATATGCTCCTCTGGATCCGTTGTGCCATCATACAGCTTCATGGTAGGGATATGGAACCTTTTGGGTACCTCTGCATCACAGATTGGTGGTGCAAAGCGAGATACCTTGTGGCTCCCATCTGCAATTTCTGGGATAGGCCTGACTACCCCTGGAACACTTGAGATCATGTCCTTTAGTTTCTGCAATTCCCTGGCCATAACATGATTGGTACCTGTATCCTGCATGAATCCAAGGTTAGTAGCAGGATAATTATTTAAAGTGTTACCTCCCATTGGGTTCTGGTTAGGGAATCCATATTGCTGGGATTCTGGAACAACGGAGGGACCAGTGGAAGCAATGGTCTGCATTGGAATGAAGTCCCCTTGATGGATATCTAAACTTCCCGTTTGCAAACTTTTTAGGGATCCTGGCATCTGTAAGGATCCTGGTATCTGGGATGATCCTGGAATAAAGTAGGATCCTTGAAACTGCTGTGCCCCCGGATAGGCTCCCGGATTCATGAAGGATCCCGTGTACTGAGGATAGGATCCTGCTGGCTGAAAATACGGGCCCGATGTCTGAGTCATTGCTGCTGACTTGAGATGTAATCCTCTCGTCTCCCCTGTGATCTGTACGTCTGGGATCCCTGATGGTTGAGCGGTGACCATTGGAGTCTCAAAACTCAAGGATTTTGGCATCAGTGGGGAATGATCCTCTGCCGCTTTCTTTTGTCTTTTGAGATCTCCAATCTCCCTGAGGATCCTGTCATTAGTTTCATCCTGCCGCTGCATACGATCCTTCATCTGCAAAATTAAAGCAAACACATCACTAGTACTGGGAATAGAAGAATTCATAGCAGAAGAAGATGGAGGTTTAGAGAAAGAAGGGGTTGGTCTCTTCTCAGCATTTCTCTGGGATCCTGCCGGGGGAGGAGGTAGAGTGGTTTGTGCTGAGGTGACTGCAGACATCGCCGTGGAAGTGTTCTTCAATGATGAAGCCATGTAACTCTTTGAAATGATTTTGAACAAAAGATTTTCTTTATGAATGAAGCACCAATTGCCCCACGGTGGGCGCCAAACTGTTTTGGTCAAAAATCACACAAGGATAATGTAACCAAACTATATGTAAACGGGGTATGATGCTTGGTTAGCTATGAAAGTAAAGGATCACTTCTGTGATGAATATGCAAAGACACAACGATTTATACGAGGAAAAAGCCCTTGATCAATGTATGATCTCCGGCATAAAAAACCTCGGGTGATGGCAACTACCGATCACCAACTTCAATATAATAAAAATGTAGTTACAACTTCGGATGATAATGAGCTGAGTACAAGGATCACTGAGTGTCTAAGTGTTGAGAGTTGAGTCGTATGTTGTGTGTGTTCTTCCGAATGAGGAAGATGGGTATTTATACATGTGTAGGTAACTTATTTTAGGTAGATAGACCACTAATCAGCTCATTACCCCTTTAGAAATAAAGATAATCTAGCCTAAATTGCTGCCCTTAGATCAAGCCATGTTTCCATATCCGGCACAACGTTCATCTTCAATTCAGCTCTTGCCATATTTGTGAAAGCGCGTCCCTGGATCATGATATGTAGGGCATATCCTGCTAGACGTTCCTGCAAAATAATATTGGAGTAATCGAAAGTGACCGTTAGTATAAGGATCACCTCAATGTCCCGTGATCCTGATCCTGAGGTCCGGCTGAGGATCACTGCCTGCCAAAGAAATAAGGATCACTGGTTAGGATCACGTATAAGGATCATTCATAGTAAAAAATCCAGCCCTAACAGATACCATTGAGGAAATCAGGGATTTGGCTAGGATAAGGATGGCTAGTTATCAACAAAAAATGGCTGGTGCTTACAACAAAAATGTCAGGATAAGGAAGTTTCAAATTGGAGATATGGTATTGAGGAAAGCATTCCAGAATACCACCAATCCGACTGATGGAAAGTTGGCACCAAAATGGGAAGGCCCTTATTTGATTGAAGCTGAAGCAGGAAAAGGGGCATATAGATTGCTGACCATGGAAGGTGATTTGTTACCAAGGGCTTGGAATGCTGTCCATTTGAAGAAGTATTTTATGTGAGCAGGATCCTCCGGAAGCATATGATCCTTACATTAGGGGTATCCTTGAAGGATCCTTAAAGCCTAAATGATCCTCACTCTGATAATGTCCTGATCTTGAACTATTTCCTTTATTTATTTTTTTTACAAGGATAAGGATCATGTGTCCTTTATCCTTCTCTCACAAGACTTTGAGTTTTGAAAGTTCAGGTATCCTTAGCATAATGTTGATTATATGCAGAAGCAATTCAGATCTTTGGGTTTAACCCCAGTTATTTGGGCTTGACCCCAGTTTCGCCTGTAGCGCATGATGATCCTGGTATAGTTCAAGGCATTGGGACCAGTACTCGCTTTAGGGGCTGATAATTCCATTGTACTGGCCATACCTAGGATCCTACGTATAATGGTAGACGTACCATACATCTGTTCCTAAGGTTTCTAACGTTTACACGTTAGCTAAGGTTTTGGCATTATCATGTCACTAAGTTTGGATAGTCGCCAGTTAGGGCCATACTCCAGTTTACATACGATCCTTGGGCTTGTCCCCAGTTATCCTTGGGCTTGTCCCCAGTTATCCTTGGGCTTGTCCCCAGTTATCCTTGGGCTTGTCCCCAGTTATCCTTGGGTTTGTCCCCAGTTGCTAACTCTTATCTTATATTGGCTTAGTCCCAAGTTATGCTCTATTTCAGGTCTTTGAAGTTAAACAACTAAGGATCCTTGATCCTTATTTCTCTCTAAGGTTTATCTCATAGTTATCCTGATTATGGTTAGGATCCTAACTTGGGTCCTCAGGTATGATCCTTGACTATTTCTATTCTATTCATTGTTTATTTGAATAACCCTTATACTTTGACAACTGAACTTATGATCTTCAAAATATATACTACTTTTTGGGATTTTTCAAATATAGGATATTTGATCATGGATCATATCCTAAATGTTTTCAATCTGACTTATTCAAAATTGCTTACTTGATAAGTGTACATCAAGACAATTAAAAATTAAAGGAACTTAAAGGATAACAACACAGGATAAGCCACAAAAAGTTAAAGTTTTATTTATTAACAAAAAGACTAACCCTTCCAAGGTTGTCAAAATTACCTACCCCAAGCATCTACCAGCAATACGTGGCCCGTCCGCTGGGGTAGCTAAAGGGTGTCCATCATCATAGGTTTAAAGTTGTGCAGGAAAGTAAAAATGGCAGGATCACAATGGTTTCATCCCCCAAACAGAGGATCCCTCCACCATATGCAATCCTACCTATTGTCTGAAGGATCCTAGATCCTTAATCCTAAAAACTATTGTTCAGTACAAACCATCAAATTGTTCAAAACAAACAACCACTAAACAAAAAAAATTGGGCTCCGGCTAAGTCTCGAGATTTCCATCATTGCCCAATCCTGCAGCCTAGACCTTCGCTGCATCCTCACCACCAGCTCCACTTGCCTCAACACCCTGATCCTTGCCACTGCCACCAGCCTCAAGCGTCAAGATCTCCTCAGCCTCTTCATCGTCCTCCAGTTCAGCTTGCCTTGCTTTCCAACCCTCCACGTCCCAGGTGCTCTTGTCAAAAGCAGGATCCTGAGCTTCCATGGCCATTTGCAGCTGGATCTTGTACATTGCTATGGCGGCGGAGACCTTAGCATCCTGGGTGATCTCGTGCTTCTCATAGTCAAAGTTGATCAGCATCTTGGCAGCATCATTCTTGGTGGCCTGGAGATCCTTCTGAAGATCGGCTATCTTGAGGTCTTTCAGCACAGCAACCTGTTGAAGATCAGCAATCTTGCTATCTTGATCCTCGACGTGGCCAACATAGGTCTCTATCTCAGCAAATTTCTGCAAGGAAATCAAAGGATGTTGTCAGAACCAAGTGATCCTCATACAAGCAGGATGTACAAGCAGGGACAGTGATCCTTACCTCATTGAAGTAGTCCATGAACTGTTGGCAGATCAAGGGAAGGCCTTGCAAATCCTCAGCCATGCCTAAATCTATCCCCTCCTGCTCGATGATCCTCTCAAGGGTATATAAGACCCTCCAGATCATCGGCATAGCTTGGATGTAGGATATGCCGGTCAGGGAGAAGAAGGATTGGGTGAAAGCTGGGAAAGGATACGTGTAACCTATGGTGAATGGGGTAACAGGGAATGCAACCCAGTTATCAGAGATGTCATCGCTGAGAGCGTTGGGGTTAAAGGATTTGAAAACCGTGTTCGCCGGGAAACAGTAGCGTATCCTGTCAATCTGTGGATCGGTGAAGCAGCATCGTTCCTTTATGGAATCTTCAATGATTCCTTGGCTTTTTAGCGGGCTGTTCTTCTGATGATCCTTAGCAGGGGAGTTCCGGAGCAACATTTTTGACAAAATGATGGAAAAAGAAAGAAAAACAGAGCAAGCAAAGAGAGAAGATGAAGGGGGAGAATACCTGGTTGATCTTCTGAATACGGTTATAAAGGGAGTAGCTTTGAATTTAAATGCATTCGATCATATCTCCATCTCTATTTATAATCATGATTTTACAGGAATGTCACTTCTGTGACGTCACGACGCAACGGCTAGTTAGAAATTAACGGCTATAAATCCGTTGAGTTTGTTGCAGATAAGATCAAGAAAACATAATTCGTTACTTTTACATTACACTCCTTATATTTTGGGGGCAATTGTTAGGGGAGGATTTTCTAACAATTAGTGATCCTTACTTATTATCCTGACAAGTGATCCTTACTTCTGTGACAGATGGTGATCCTCAGAAGAGCTTCAGGATCAGGATCATGGATCACCTTAAGGATCCTCATACTTGTTAGGGCAGGATTTTTAATGACATGTGATCCTTACATGATATCCTAACAGTGATCCTTGTTTCTGTGGCAGATAGTGATCCTCAGAAGAGCTTCAGGATCAGGATCATGGATCATCCTAAGGATCCTCATACTAACGATTGTTCTCTTGGAATTTCATGTTGTTTTGCAGGAATTACAAGTTGGACCTGGTCTTGGCATCGTCATTAAGGAATCTTCCACGCTAATTTCACACATGCATAACCGGAAATGGACATTGTGGAGAATATGGAAACTTAGCACAAATTACGGATAGTTTGTTAGGCTAAATTTACTTCTATTTCTAAAAGGGGTAACGAGCTAGTAGTTAGGTGACTTGCCTAAATTCAACCACACATACCTATATAAACTGCACTCTCGAGCATTTGGCAGAGGACGACACATTTCTTACACGCTCTAGCATACTACACCATAGTGATCCTTGTACCTAGCTCGTTACTATACGAAGTTGTAAACATTATTTGTTATATTTGAACTTGGTGATCGATAGTTTCCATCACCCGAGGTTTTTTATGCCGGAGATCATTCATTGATCAAGGGCTTTTTCCTCGTATAAATCCCTGTGTCACTTGTGCAATTTACATTTAAGTGATCCTTATCTTTATTCATCATTTCAAGCATCATTCCCCGTTACAGAGAGTTTGGTTGCATTATCCTTGTGTGATTTTTGACCAAAACAGTTTGGCGCCCACCGTGGGGCAATTGGTGCTTCATTCATAAGAAAGTTTTCTGTTGGTGATCATTCCGGATCGTTGCATACGAATACATGGCTTCATCGGTGAAGAATACCTCTACTGCGATGTCTGCTGTCAATTCATCTCAGGGCATTCCACCTTTGCCTCCACCACCAGCTGGATCTCAGAAAAATGCTGAGAAGAAACCAACTCCTATTTTCTCTAAACTTCCAACTTCTTCTGCTTCCTATACTCCCACTACTAGTGACATATTTACTTTGATTTTGCAGATGAGAGATCATATACAGCAACAGGACAAGACCAATGACAAGATCCTCAAAGAAATCGGAGATCTCAAGAAACAAAAGAAAGCGGCAGAGGATCATTCTCCACTAGTGCCCAAATCTTTGAATTTTGATACTCCGGTGATTACTTCTCAGCCATCAGAGGTTCCAGATATTCGACATGTGGGTGGACCAAGAGGAGTGCACTACGATTCAGCAATAGTGACTCAGGCATCAGGTTCATATTTCCAGCCAGCGGGATCCTATCCTCAGTATATGGGATCCTTCATGAATACAGGAGCCTACTCAGGAGCGCAACAGGTTCAAGGGTCCTCCTTTGTTCCAGGATCATCCCAGGTTCAAGGATCCTCCTTTGTTCCAGGATCATCCCAGATCCTCCA
Source organism: Helianthus annuus (assembly GCF_002127325.2). Taxonomy (NCBI): domain Eukaryota; kingdom Viridiplantae; phylum Streptophyta; class Magnoliopsida; order Asterales; family Asteraceae; genus Helianthus; species Helianthus annuus. The sequence continues at coordinate 148,797,404 of NC_035434.2, forward strand.
TTGTTCCAGGATCATCCCAGGTTCAAGGATCCTCCTTTGTTCCAGGATCATCCCAGATCCTCCATTGTTCCAGGATCATCACAGGTTCAAGGATCCTCCTTTGTTCCAGGATCATCCCAGTTTCAGGGATCCTTCCAGATGCCAGGATCCTTGAAGAGTTTGCAAACAGGAAGTTCAGATGTCCATCAAGGAGATTTTATTCCAATGCAGACCATTGCTTCCACTGGTCCCTCCATCATCCCAGAGTCCCAGCAATATGGATTCACATCCAGTGTTCCTAACTTGAATCCAATAGGAGGTAACACTTTTAATAATTCTCTTACCACTAACCATGGATTCATGCAGGATGCAGGTATCAACTATGCTATGGCCAAAGAGCTGCAAAAACTGAAGGATATGATATCAAGTGTTCCAGGGGTGGTCGAACCTATCCCGGAGATTGCAGATGGAAGCCATAAGATATCTCGTTATGCACCACCAATTTGTGATGCTTAGATACCCAAAAGATTCCATATTCCAACTATGAAGCTGTATGATGGTTCAACGGATCCTGAGGAACACATAGCACAATAGAGGGAGAGGATGGAGATCAATCCGATTCCAGAAAGGTTAAAGGAAGCGTGCCTATGCAAGGGATTTGGATCCATTCTTACTGGATCAGCTCTCAAATGGCTGCTAAGTCTTCCCCCTTTCTCTATTACTTCATTTGCTAATCTAGTTAACTTATTCAATAATCAATTTTCTTGTAGTAGAAAATTTGAACGATTAACTAGTGATTTATATAGGATAACTAAGGGTCATAATGAATCATTAAGGGATTACATAACCAAATTTAGTAAAGAATCCTTGGACATTCCCAATTTGGATATAGCCACGGCTGTTGAGGCCTTCAAAATGGGATTACTTAGGGATTCATTGTTCTATGATGATCTTGTTATGACACCATGAAGGAACCTAGATGAAGTAAGGACTCGGGCACTCAGGTTCATCCGGCTAGAGGATGACAAGAGGATCCAGGAGAGACTAGCAGGATCCTCAAAACAAGAAAAGCAAGGATCCTCGTTCAAGAACAACAAATTCAAATCCTATAACAGAACTGACAACCAGAACGTGCATGCTGTTGACCAAGAAGATGATGATGAGGATTATCCTCCAATTTCTGAATATTGTTTTTCCGTTGATAACCATGAACTAATCCTTGCGATGCAGAATCTAGGAGAAAAAGCCAGATGGCCCAGAAAAAATGACAAACCGGCCGCAATTAAAAACAGAGAGTTAATTACTGTTTTCGTCCCTGTGGTTTGTCAAAAATCACTATTTCAGTCCATTAGTTTAAAAATTGCCATTTCAGTCCCTGTGGTTTCACTTTCGTAACCATTTCAGTCCCTGTGGTTTCACTTTTGTAACCATTTCAATCCATTATTCTGTTAAGTACAGGGACTGAAATGGTTACGAGATGGACTGAAATGGTTACAAAAGTCAAACCACAGGGACTAAAATCGCAAATTTTAAACTAATGGACTGAAATAGTGATTCTTGACAAACCACAGGGACGAAAACAGTAATTAACTCAAAAACAAATCAAAGTGGTGTGCATACCATGAGGATTTTGGGCATTTAACAGAGGAATGCATCGCATTGAGAAAGGAAATTGGATATTTGTTGAGCAAGGGGCATTTAAAAGAGTTGCTAGGAAGAAAAAAGCCAAGGACTCAGGATCCTGAAAGGATCCCAGAAAAAGCTCCAGCCCCCCCCCCCCCCCGGCAGATGCACAAGTGATAAACTTTATTTCTGGAGGATCAGACATCTGTGGTACATCCTTCTCAGCAGCTAAAAGGCATGCAAAGGAAGCTAAAATGGATAATGGAGAAAGACCTATTCGAACATCGAGTGTCTCAGAAGGAAAAGTCATAACCTTTGATGAGGATGGTCGTGTTGACATCCAGGATCCTCATCATGATAGTTTAGTTATTACTCTTTTTATTTCTAACCATTTTGTCCGCAGGATCCTTATTGACGGAGGAAGCTCAGTAAACATTATCCAACTAGATGTTCTGAAGAAAATGGGTATCCCTGAATCAGATATCACACCAAGATCCTCCGTGCTTGTGGGATTTAGTGGCGAAACTAAGAGAACCCTGGGGGACATCAAACTCCCAATTTATGTGGAAGGATTACATAATTATCAAAAATTTTGTGTTATTGGCTGTTTATCTTGTTGTAATGTTATCCTTGGCAGGCCCTGGATACACGATATGAAGGTAGTCCCATCCACCTACCATCAATGTGTGAAGCTCCCTAGCCCTTGGGGAATAGTCAAGATCGATAGTGATCAGCAGGAGGCTAAGGATTGTTATACTTCATCAATGAAACCAGCCTCGAAATCAAGGGAGCAATAGCAATTAAAGTATCCTCCAAGGGATGTCTTGGAGGCAAGAGAGCAGGATGTGGTCGAAATCCTCATGGATCCTGATGATCCTGAATCCAAAATCTATATCGGATCAGGGATCCTTGGCAAGATGAAAGAAGACCTTGCATCCTTCCTCAAAAGAAGAAAGTCTACCTTTGCATGGAAACATGAGGATATGACAGGTATATCTAAGGATATTATCACTCATAAACTTGGCATTGACAGGTCATTCAAACCAATCCATCAAAAAAGGAGGAAGTTTGCACCAGAAAGAAATGCCATTATCCAGGAAGAGGTAGAGAGATTGCTACGAGCAGGTGTGATTAGAGAAGTAAAGTATCCAAGATGGCTGGCCAATGTGGTTATTGTTCAAAAGAAAAATGGAAAGTGGAGGGTATGTGTCGATTTCACTGATTTAAATAAGGCATGTCCCAAGGATCCTTTCCCATTACCCCACATTGACTCCATGGTGGATGCAACGGCGGGTCATGAACTGTTAACTTTTATGGATGCTTCATCTGGATTCCAACAAATTCAGATGGAACCATCTGACCAAGAGGATACGGCTTTTATGACCCCAACCGGTTTATATTGTTATATTGCTATGCCGTTTGGATTAAGGAATCCAGGTGCAACATATCAAAGGCTGGTGAATATGATGTTCAAGGATCAGATTGGACAGACTATGGAAGTGTACATAGATGATATGGTGGTGAAATCCATAAAAGCTGAGGATCACCTAAGAGACTTGGAGGAAGCTTTCGATATCCTTGACTGATATAACATGAAGCTTAATCCTTCAAAATGTCATTTTGGTGTTAAAGCAGGTAAATTCTTAGGATATATGGTAACCAAGAGGGGCATTGAAGCAAGCCCGGAACAAATCAAAGCATTGGTGAATATCAAATCTCCTGCCAACGCTAAGGATGTGCAAAGGCTAACAGGCAGGATAGCAGCTTTAAACAGATTTATATCCAAATCCTCAGAGAAGTGTAAAGATTTCTATGATATCCTAAGGAAGAACAAGAAATTCGAGTGGACTGAGAACCATGAGAGTGCTTTACGAGCCCTCAAAGAATACCTATCCTCAGCTCCAGCATTGATGAAACCAGAAAAGGGAGATGTGTTATCTTTGTATCTTGCGGTATCCTCAAAAGCAGTAAGTGCAGTCCTTGTTAAGGATCATGAAGGTACACAATATCCTGTCTATTATGTAAGTAAGAGTTTACTTGATGCTGAATCCAGGTATTCACACCTTGAAAAACTTATTCTTGCATTAATTATGGCATCTACTAAGTTAAGACATTATTTTGAAACTCATGTTATTGTTGTTAAAACTAATTTTCCAATTAAGAATGTCCTCAGGAAACCAGAGATGTCCGGAAGGATGGCTAAGTGGACAGTAAAGCTTAGTTCCTATGATATAAGATATGAGCCTAGAACAGCCATCAAATCCCAAGCATTAGCAGACTTTGTGGCTGATTTCAGTAGTGATTTACAAAAGGAAGCCGAATTGGAACTCCAGCAGCTGGAGGAGACCAAGGATCCTTGGATACTACATACTGATGGATCCTCAAATGTCAAAGGCACGGGGCTTGGTATACTACTAAAATCGCCACAGGGGGACATAATACCCCACTCCATAGCTTGTGAGTTCCAAGCCACTAACAATGAGGCTGAATATGAAGCCTTGATTGCTGGTTTGCAAATTGCGAAGCATATGGGGATCAGGTATCTTGAGGTATACGTGGATTCATTGTTAATCACTAATCACTTTAATGGATCCTATGCTGTTAAAGGTGAAAAACTAACTAAATATTTAGAGATAGTCAAAGAATTGGCACTCTCCTTTGTTTTCTTTAGTTTGACACAGGTACCAAGGGAAGAAAATACAGAAGCTGATGCATTGGCTAATCTAGGATCATCTTTGAAGATCCCAGAGGATATAAGTATCCCCATTATCCATATCCTGGCTCCTGCTATTGAAAATCAAGTGACCATGGAAATAGAAGAGGATTCGGCAATGATCCCTAGTGAGGATACTCAATCTTGTTCAGGATCATGGATCTCACCAATCATGAGATACTATGTTGTATAAGCGATCTCTTGCAGGACCATATTTAAGATGTATCGAGGATCCTGAAGTTCAAGAAGTTTTAAAAGACTTCCATGAAGGAGATTGTGGAAACCACACTGGGGGCAGGGCATTGTTCTCAAGGATCTTAAGGACAGGATACTACTGGCCAACTATGAAAAGGGATGCTGTGGAGTATGCTAAGAAGTGTGATCCTTGTCAAAGACACAGCAATATCCTTCATCAGCCGGCTGAATTTCTACATCCTATATCCTCCTCTTGGCCATTTATGAGATGGGGGATGGATATAGTTGGCAAGCTCCCTAAGGCACCTGGTGGAAAAGTGTTCATGCTTGCTATGACTGATTACTTCTCCAAGTGGATAGAGGCTGAAGCTTTTGCCCAAGTCAGAGAGAAGGAAGTTATATCCTTTATTAAGAGAAATATTATAACTAGATTTGGCATTCCTTCTGAAATTATATGTGATAATGGTTCCCAATTTATTGGGGGCAAAACTACTAACTTTTGTGACAGCTGGGGGATTAAGATGATAACATCAACACCAGTCCACCCACAAGCTAATGGTCAAGCAGAATCATCCAACAAGATCATCATCAACAATTTGAAGAAGAAACTTGGATCCAAGAAAGGGAAATGGGCAGAAGAATTACCTTATGTGCTTTGCGCTGATAGGATAACCCCCAAGAATGCTACTGGTCAAACACCATTCTCTTTGGTGTTTGGGGCAGAATCGGTGATCCCAACAGAAAGGGTGGTTCCAACTGCTAGAACAAGTACCCGTGATCCTGAGGAAAATAATGAAAACCTGGCTCAAGACTTGGATACTATTGAGGAAATCAGGGATTTGGCTAGGATAAGGATGGCTAGCTACCAACAAAGAATGGCTGGTGCTTACAACAAAAATGTCAGGATAAGGAAATTCCAAGTTGGGGATATGGTATTGAGAAAAGCATTCCAGAATACCACCAATCCTGCTGATGGAAAATTGGCACCAAAATGGGAAGGCCGTTATTTGATTGAAGCTGAAGCAGGAAAGGGGGCATATAGATTGCTAACCATGAAAGGTGATTTGCTACCAAGAGCATGGAATGCTGTCCACTTGAAGAAATATTTCATGTGAGCAGGATCCTCCTGGCACAAATGATCCTTACTCTGGTAATATCCTGATCTTGAACTATTTCATTTTCTTATTTTCTTATTTAAGGATAAGGATCATGTATCCTTTATCCTCCTCTCACAAGATTTTGAGTGTTGATAGTCCAGGTATCCTTAGCATATTGTTGATAATCTTCAGAAGCAATTCAGATCCTTGGGTTTAACCCCAGTTGTTTGGGCTTGTCCCCAGTTATCCTTGGACTTGTCCCCAGTTTCGCCTGTAGCGCACGATGATCCTGGTATAGTTCAAGTCTTTGGGACCAGTACTCGCTTTAGGGGCTGATAATTCCATTGTACTGGCTATACCTAGGATCCTACGTATAATGGTAGACGTACCATACATCCGTTCCTAAGGTTTCTAACGTTTTCACGTTAGCTAAGGTTTTGGCATTATCATGTCACTAAGTTTGGATAGTCGCCAGTAAGGGCCATACTACAGTTTACATACGATCCTTGGGCTTGTCCCCAGTTATCCTTGGGCTTGTCCCTAGTTATCCTTGGGCTTGTCCCCAGTTATCCTTGGGCTTGTCCCCAGTTATCCTTGGGCTTGTCCCAAGTTATCCTTGGGCTTGTCCCCAGTTATCCTTGGGCTTGTCCCCAGTTACTAACTCTTATCTTATATTGGCTTAGTCCCAAGTTATGCTCTATTTCAGGTCCTTGAAGTTAAACAACTAAGGATCCCTGATCCTTATTTCTCTCTAAGGTTTATCTTATAGTTATCCTAATTATGGTTAGGATCCTAACTTGGATCCTCAAGTATGATCCTTAACTATTTTTATCTTATTCATTGTTTATTTGAATAACCCTTATACTTTGACAACTGAACTTATGATCCTTAAAACATACACTACTTTTTGGGATTTTTTCAACTATAGGATATTTGATTATGGATCATATCCTAAATGCTTTCAATCCGAGTTATTCAAAGTAACCTATTTAATAAGTATACATCAAGACAATTAAAAACTAAAAGAACTTAAAGGATAACAACACAGGATAAGCGACAAAAGTTAAGATTTTATTTATTAAGCATAAAGACTAACCCTTCATAGGTTGTCAAAATTACCTACCCCGAGCATCTACCAGCAATACGTGGCCCGTCCGCTGGGGTAGGTAAAGGGTGTCCATGATAATAGTTTTCAAGTTGTGCAGGAAAATAAAGGCGGCAGGATCACAATGGTTTCATCCCCCAAACAGAGGATCCCTCCACCATATGCAATCCTACCTATTGTCTGAAGGATCCTTGATCCTTAACCCTAAAACTATTGTTCATAAGTACAGACCATAAATTGTTCAAACAACCACCAAACAAACAAACAAAAAATTGGGCTCCGGCTATGTCTAGAAATTTCCTTCATCGCCCAATCCTGCAGCTTAATCCTTTGCTGCATCATCACCACCAGCTCCACTTGCCTCACCACCCTGATCCTTGCCACTGCCTCCAGCCTCAAGCGTCAAGATCTCCTCAGCCTCTTCATCATCCTCCAGTTCAGCCAGCCTTGCTTTCCAGCCTTCCACATCCCAGGTGCTCTTGTCAAAAGCAGGATCCTGAGCTTCCATGGCCATTTGCAGCTGGATCTTGTACATTGCTATGGCGGCGGAAACCTTAGCATCCTGAGTGATCTCGTGCTTCTCATAGTCAAAGTTGATCAGCATCTTGGCAGCATCATTCTTGGTGGCCTGGAGCTCCTTCTGAAGATCGGTTATCTTGAGGTCTTTCAGCACAGCAACTTGTTGAAGATCAGCGATCTTGCTATCCTTATCCTCAACATGGCCAACATAGGTCTCTATCTCAGCAAATTTCTGCAAGGAAGACAAGGGATAACATCAGAACCAAGTGATCCTCAAAACGAGTAGGATATATAAGCTGGGACAGTGATCCTTACCTCATTGAAGTACTCCAGGAACTGTTGGCGGATCAAGGGAAGGCCTTGCAGATCCTCATCCTCGGAGGTCTTTCTCTTCTTGCCTCCCTTTCCTCTGAGGGGTGCTTTAGGGACTAAAGCAGTTGGGCTAGCAGCAGGAGTGTTCTTCTTAGAGGATCTGACATTGGTGAGATCGGTGATGCTGAACTTCGAGGCAGATTTGGTGGATTTTCCAGCACCTACACAACCAAAACAAGATAAGTATTTTAACTTAATTTGAATTCCAGTATATAATTACTCTTTAAATAAGGATACTTACTTGACATTGTGACAGAAGCAGAGGATACTTCCTGAGAATCCTGGGTGGTAATCTTGAAAGTTGTTATTTCAGGATCAAGCTTCTTGAAGGCCAAGAGTCTCTCTTTTGCAGCAGGAGTCAACCTAAGATGTGAAACGGAGATAGCTGCACAACAAGAAAACAAAAGAATGTCAGTGATCCTTATACTAAAGGATAAGTTCTACAGTGATCCTTCCCAGGATCCTCTATCCTACCATGGGTAGCCCACTTCTTGGGTAAATCCTTCCCATTAGGGATGGTATCTCTCCTCACAAAAAAGAACCGCTGCTTCCAGTTAGTATCATTCTTGGTAGCCTTGAAGATCGGATGCTCCTCCCCAGGTCTACGTTTGAACAAATAACGATGGGAACCAAAGGTGGCCAGATCATACATCTCACCTAACTCGGCCATGCCTAAGTCTATCCCCTCTTGCTCGATGATCGTCTCAAGGGTATACAAAACCCTCCAGATCATCAGCATGGCCTGGATGTAAGATATGCCGGTCAAGGAGAAGAAGGCTTGGGTGAAGGCTGGAAAGGGATACGTGTAACCTATGGCAAACGGGGTCACAGGGAAAACAACCCATGAATCAGAAGTGTGATCGCTCAGGGCAGAAGGATCATAGGGTTTGAACACAGTATTTGCAGGAAAACAGCACCGAATCCTGTCAATTTGGGGATCAGTGAAGATGCAGCGTTCTTTAGCAGAGTCTGTAATGATCCCTTGACTCTTGAAGGGGCTTTCTTTCCGGTGATCCTTGGCAGGGGAATTCCGGAGCAACATTTTGAACGAAATAGATACGAGAAGGAAAACAGAGCAAGCAAGAAAGAAGATGAAGGGGAGAATACCTGTTCAAATCCTCTGAATGCGGTTATAAAGGGAGAAGTTCTTGATTTTAAATGCAAACGATCCTATCCCTATCTCTATTTATAATCATGATTTGTGCAGGGTTGTCACTTCCGTGACGTCAGGATTGCAACGGATAGTTCACTTACAACGGCTATATATCCGTTAAGTTAGTTACGGATAAGATCAGCAAAATATAACTCGTTAATATTATATAATTACTCCTTATATTTTGGGGGCAATTGTTAGGGCAGGATTTTTAATGGCCTGTGATCCTTACATGATATCCTAACAGTGATCCTTGTTTCTGTGGCAGATAGTGATCCTCAGAAGAGCTTCAGGATCAGGATCATGGATCATCCTAAGGATCCTCATACTAACGATTGTTCTCTTTGAATTTCATGTTGTTTTGCAGGAATTACAAGTTGGACCTGGTCTTGGCATCGTCATTAAGGAATCTTCCACGCTAATTTCGCACATGCATAACCGGAAATGGACGTTGTGGAGAATATGGAAACTTAGCACAAATTACGGATAGTTTGTTAGGCTAAATTTACTTCTATTTCTAAAAGGGGTAACGAGCTAGTAGTTAGGTGACTTGCCTAAATTCAACCACACACACCTATATAAACTGCACTCTCGAGCATTTGGCAGAGGACGACACATTTCTTACACGCTCTAGCGTACTACACCATAGTGATCCTTGTACCTAGCTCGTTACTATCCGAAGTTGTAAGCATTATTTGTTATATTTGAACTTGGTGATCGGTAGTTTCCATCACCCGAGGTCTTTTATGCCGGAGATCATTCATTGATCAAGGGCTTTTTCCTCGTATAAATCCCTGTGTCACTTGTGCAATTTACATTTAAGTGATCCTTATCTTTATTCATCATTTCAAGCATCATTCCCCGTTACAAAGAGTTTGGTTGCATTATCCTTGTGTGATTTTTGACCAAAACAATACTAACGATTGGCTGTTTGTATTTCGTATTATTTTGCAGGAGTATTGAGTTTGACTTGGTCTTGGCAACGTTAATATGGAATATTCCCCGGGTATCTCGCACTCATTTGAACGAAAATGGACGTTGTGGAGAGCAGCTTTCATATTTAAAGGGGTGACGAGCTAAAATTAGAACACTAAGCCATTTTTGCTTACACACACTCTCGTACAGTTGCAGTCACAAAGCTCTCGGCAAACACTTCGCATTTCTTACACTTTTACACGTTTAAGCATAGTGATCCTTGTACTTAGCTCGTCACTATCCGAAGTTGTAAACTTTAATTGATTTATTTGAGCTTGGTGATCGGTAGTTTCCATCACCCGAGGTTTTTTATGCCGGAGATCATTCATTGATCAAGGGCTTTTTCCTCGTATAAATCCTTGTGTTGTTCGTGCAATTTATATCATAGTGATCCTTATCATAGTTCTTCATTTCAAGCATCATTCCCCGTAACTTGGAGTTCGGTTGCATTATCCTAGTGTGATTTTTGACTAAAACAATACCTGCTCAGAGTAATTTTTCTACCTCCTCCTGGATAATGGCATTTCTCTCTGGTGCAAACTTCCTCCTTTTTTGATGGATTGGTTTGAATGACCTATCAATGCCAAGTTTATGAGTAATTATATCTTTAGATATACCTGTCATATCTTCGTGTTTCCATGCGAAGGTAGTTTTTCTCCTCTTGAGGAAGGATACCAAATCCTCCTCTATTTTGCCAAGGATCCCTGATCCTATGTAAATCTTGGATTCAGGATCATGCGGATCCATAAGGATTTCTTTCACATCCTGCTCTCTTGCCTCCAAGACATCCCTTGGAGGATACTTTAATTGCTATTGCTCCCTTGGCCTTGAGGCTGGTTTCATTGATGATGTGTAGCAATTCTTAGCCTCATGCTGATCACTCTCGATTTTCACCACCCCCCATGGACTAGGAAGCTTCACACATTGATGATAAGTGGATGGGACTGCCATCATGTCATGTATCCAAGGCCTGCCAAGGATAACATTACAACAAGATTAGCAATCTATAACACAAAATTTTTGATAAGAATGTAGTCGTTCGATATAGATCGGGAGTTTGATGTCCACGAGAGTATTCTTGGTCTCCCCACTGAATCCCACAAGTACTGAGGATCTTGGCACAATATCAGACTCATGAATATTCATTTTCTTTAGGACATCAAACTGAATGATGTTCAAAGAGCTTCCTCCGTCTATAAGGATCCTGCGAACAAAATGGTTAGAAATAAAAAGAGTAATAACAAGACCATCATGATGAGGATCCTGTATGTCAACACGATCATCCTCATCAAAAGTTATAACTTTATCCTTGGTAACACTGGATGTTCGGATGGGTCTGTCTCCATTCTCCATCTTGGTTTCCTTAGTATGTCTTTTGGCTGCTGAAAAGGAAGTACCACAAATGTCTGATCCTCCGGATATAAAGTTTATGACTTGTGCATCGGCTGGGGGAGCAGGAGCTTTTTCCGGGATCCTTTCAGGATCCTGGGTTCTTGACTTCTTTCGTCCCAAAAGTTCCTTTAAGTGCCCCTTGCTTAACAAGTAACCAATTTCTTTCCTTAATGCAATGCACTCTTCGGTGAGATGCCCAAAATCCTCGTGATATGCACACCATCTTGATTTGTCTTTCGTAGCAGCTGGTTTATCACTTTTTCTTGGCCACCTAGCTTTCTCACCTAAATTCTGCATTGCAAGAATCAGTTCATTGTTATCAACAAAAAAACAGTATTCAGGGATTGGAGGATAATCCTCATCATCCTCTTCCTGTTCCACTGCATGCACGTTCTAGTTATCAGATTTGTTGTAGGATTTGAACTTGTTATTCTTGAAGTACGATCCTTGCTTTTCCTGTTTTGAGGATCCTGCTAGCCTTTCCTGGATCCTTTTCTCATCCTCTAATCGGATGAACCTAATGGCCCTGGTTCTTACTTCATCAAGATTCCTGCATGGTGTCATAACAAGATCATCATAGAATAATGAATCCCTAAGTAAACCCATTTTAAAGGCCTCCACAGCCGTGGCTATATCCAAGTTAGGAATATCTAAGGATTCTTTACTGAACTTAGTGATATAATCTCTAAGTGATTCATTTTGACCTTGTGTTACCCTATATAAATCACTAGTTAAGCGTTCAAATTTTCTACTACAAGAAAATTGACTATTAAAAAGGTTAACTAGGTTAGCAAATGAAGTAATAGAGTAAGGGGGAAGACTAGCAGCCATTTAAGAGCAGATCCTGTGAGTGTGGATCCAAATACCTTGCATAGACATGCTTCTGTTAACCTCTCAGGAATTGGATTGATCTCCATCCTCTCCCTGTATTGAGCTACATGTTCCTTCGGATCCGTTGAACCATCATACAGCTTCATAGATGGTATCTGGAATCTTTTGGGTATCTCAGCATCACATAAGGGTTGTGCAAAACGAGATATCCTATGGCTACCGTCTGCGATCTCATGAATGGGCTTGACCACTCCTGGAACATTGGATATCATATCCTTAAGCTTTTGTAACTCCTTAGCCATAGCTTGGTTGATACCTGTATCCTGCATAAGGCCATGGTTAGTGGTATAAGAATTATTGAAAGTGTTACCTCCCGGTGGATTCAAGTTCGGAATCCCAGATGTAAATCCATATTGTCGAGATTCTGGTATAATTGAAGGACCAGAAGAGGTAATGGTTTGCATTGGGATGAAGTCTCCTTGATGGACATCTGAACTTCCAAGCTGCAAGCTTTTGAAGGATCCTTGATCCTGAGAAACATTGGATCCTTGATGCACTGTGAATGGGGGTCTTGGAGGATAATCCATGGATCCGAAAACTTGAGAGGATCCTTGAGGTTGAAAGGAGGATCCTTGAACCTGAGAGGATCCTTGAACCTGGGAGGATCCTTGAACCTGCTGCATCTCCATGTATCCTCCTGAGCTGACGAAGGATCCTGCTGGTTGAAAATAGGATCCTAGAGCCTGAGACATTGCTGAGGATCCGTAGTGCATTCCTCTTGTTCCACCCAAGTATTGGACATCTGGAGCTGCAGAATGTTGAGAGGTTATGACCGGAGTGTCGAAATTCAAAGACCTAGGCATCAATGGGGAATGATCCTCTGTTGATCTCTTCTGTTTCTTGATATCTCCAATTTCTCTGAGAATCTTTTCGTTAGTCTTATCCTATTGCTGTATGTGATCCTTCATCTGCAAAATTAAAGTAAAGAGGTCACTAGTAGAAGGTGGTGGAGGCAAAGGTGGCACGCCCTGTGATGAATTGATTGTTGGCATTGCACTTGAAGTGGTTTTCCCTTGAGAAGCCATGTGGTTGAAGGCGATGAACCGAAATGAGCGAAACAAGCAAAATTTTCAGAATTGAAGCACCAATTGCCCCACGGTGGGCGCCAAACTGTTTTGGTTAAAAATCAAGCTAAGATAATGTAACCAAATCTTTAGATGTGAGGTGTGATGCTTGAATCAATGAACGATATTAAGGATCACTCAGAAATGTAATGAACAAGTGACACAATGATTTATACGAGGAAAAAGCCCTTGATCAAGAGTTGATCTCCGGCATAAAAAACCTCGGATGATGGAAACTACCGATCACCAACTCAAATTAAACAGAAAATGTATTACAACTTTGGATGATAGCGAGCTTGTTACAAGGATCACTAAAGTGTAAAGTGCAAAAAAGTGTGTAATCGCCGAGCAAACAGTTGAGAGCTAAAGAGAGCAGTTACGAGTGTATGTGTTTAGCCAAAAATAGCCAAGTGTTCTAATCAAGCTCGCTTTCCCCGTATAAATTTGGAAAATATCTAAGCTAACTAACTATCCGCATTTAGTGCAAGTCTTCTACGATCTCCATAACGTTCACAATGGTCAAGCACGTGCGAAAATAGAGGGAATATGCTCCAGGAATATCGCCAAGACCAAGTCCAAGCACGTACTCCTGCAAAACAACTTCATATTCAAAGCAGACAATTGTTAGTATAAGGATCACTATGATGATCCTGGATCCTGATCCTACAATATTCTCTGAAGATCACTAATTCAAACAGAATTGAGGATCCATTAACCCAATAGTAATTGAGTATCACTGATCTTTGGAGAATCCTCCCCTAACAGGCCTGCCCCTCATCCAACATCAATTTGAGGAATATGTCTCTGAGGTAAGGATCACTGATCCTGAAATCTGATCTTCCTAGGCTGAGGATAACGGATCCTAACTTATCTTTCTCTTTTCCGTAGAAATTTGCTGAGATCCAAATGCTCATGGATTCCTATGCTGAAGAGGCTGAGCAAAAGAAGCTGGACTTCCAGAAGATTTTCCTGGCTAAGGATCAAACTATCTCTACCCTCGAGAAGGAGCTGAATTTGGCGAAAAAGCAGGTGGTCATGGCCTACATCACTGCTGATCAGGAGAAGAATGAGGTGATGGAGGGTGATAAGCTTTCTGCTGCCATTGCTATGCTCAAGATCAAGCTTCTGATGGCGAAGGAGGCTGAGGATCCTAACTTCGACAGGTCTGCCTGGGACCAAGAAGGCTGGAAGGCCAAGCTAGCTGAGCTAGATAATGAAGAGGACACCAAGGAGGTTCTGGCAATAGAGGCTGGCGGCAGTGGGTTGAAGGATCAGGGTGAAGAAGCAGCTGGTGGTGAAGATGATGCAGCGAAGGTGTAGGCTGCAACAATGGGCGATGATGGATTTATCTAGACGCGGCCGGAGCCCATTTTTTATGGTTTAAAAGTTTTTGATTGTTGATGTTTTCTGATCAATGCTGGTCTGTACTTAAACAATAGTTCTTAGGTTTAAGGATCACTGATCCTTCAAACAATAGGTAGGATTACAAATGGTGGATGGATCCTCTGTTTGGGGGATGAAGCGATTGTGATCCTGCCGTCTTTCTATTCCTGCACTTATTAGAACTTATTAACATGGACACCCTTTACCTACCCCAGCGGACGGGCCACGGATTGCTGGTAGAGGCTTGGGGTAGGTAATTTTGATAATCTTTAGAGGGTTAACCTTTTGCTAAGTAAATAAAAGCTTAATCTTTTGACTATCTCATGTGTTGTTATATTTGTGAATACTTTACCTTTCAATTGTTATGATACACTTTGTTTGAATTCATATATTGAGAACAAAAGTTTAGTAGATTATGTCAAAAAGTTTAGGATATGATCAAGGATCAAATATCCTATAATCGAAAAATTCAAAAAGTGATCTAACTTAAGGATCATGTAAGCTGTTGTCAAAGAATAAGGGTCACTTAGACAAATAAAGTATAAAATTAAAGTGATTAAGGATCATACCCGAGAATCTAAGTTAGGATCCTCATCCTTTAATATTTACAATCAGGATAACCAAAAGACAAACCTTAACAAAAGGTTAGGATCAAGGATCCTTAGCTGTTTAGCTTCAAAAACCTGAAATAGAACATAACTTGGGACTAAGCCAATATAAGAGAAGAGTTAGCAACTGGGGACAAGCCCAACAATTGTGGGGACAAGCCCAATATACTGGGGATAAGCCCAAAGGATCTTGTGTAAACTGGAGTATGGCCCTCACTGGCGACTATCCAAACTTAGTGACATGAAAATGCCAAAACCTTAGCTAACGTGAAAACATTAGAAACCTTAGGAACGGATGTATGGTACGTCTACCATTATACGTAGGATCCTGAATACAGCCAGTACAATGAAATTGTCAGCCCCTAAAGCGGGTACTGGTCCCATTGCCTTGAACTTGTGACAACCCTCACTAAACCAGGTATCCGTACGACTTAATTAATGACTAATTACTGCTTAATTACTGTGCTTACTTGAAATTACTGATGAACTGCTACTTGATTTCTAATACATGCATATTCCTGCATCATACTTTACATACCGTCACTACATTATTTACATGCTGAACCTTAGTGACAAACATGATGCACAAAAGCACAGTAGCACTATGAACGGATAACCTATTGAACATGCTGATAAGCCAGCATCAGGCAGATATTGCCTCTAAGGCCTGTATGAGCCAGAAATATTTCACTACACCCATAGTGAGTGTAGGGACACAAGGGTTGTAGAACTGCGTCTCTAGGAATAAGATACGATGACAGGATGTGCCTAGGACATACACTAAGCACAAAACTCAGCACTTAAATTAACAATTCAGCTTTTAGCTAACTAATAAAGTGCCAAAACGTGAGAAAAATATTACTAGACACTTTCCAAAGTGTCAGGAATAAGTTGTGTCACTAAAAAGGGTATTAACGACACTTAAAAGCGTTGTTAAGCACTTTAACGGATTACTATCCAACTAAACAACCGGACTATACCCGGAACATGAAACTATTGCCATTAACGTTATTGGTCTTTTTCTGAGCCAGTTAGGGTCCCTGAATACCCTAACACCCGCCATAAAGCACAACGCACAACTAACCGGGTTAACCCCTAACTTAACTAACATATCTAACTATTAATCTAATGGATAGTTGAAATCCAACCAAACTACCCCCCCTCACTAACCGTCCCCAACTAGAGGGGACATACTTGTCCTCCTTTGATTATTTTAATCAAAGATGTTTAAAATCTAAAGGACATAAAATCCATTGGGTTATGACTAAACAATTGTCTATAAGTATCATCCTTTGCACCAAGAACACTTACATTCCATTTTACCACACAAGAACACCCTCTCTCTCTCTCTCTCTCTAAAGGCTTTGGCCGAACACCCCCTTGTACATCCATCATATTTTCGGCTTCCATCATCACATTTCAAGCTCATATAAGTGTCAAGGATCCCGCATAAGGAGTCTTGGTGCAAACGGAAGGCGAAGGACCTCACTCTCTTGCTTTTATCCACCCTATTTGCGTCTAGATTCTTCCGTAGCCTCGAGCTAGTGGTATGTTGCTTAAATCACCCTCTCGAACTATTTTGAAGTGGTTAATATGATATGTAACGGCTAAAACTCGTAATCTTACAAGTTGATGCATTAAAGTTTACTAAAAATGCAAGTAAAGATGGTTAAAGGCTCATATGATGTGTAAATGATGTAGTAATTCAATTGTGTGGTTATTTGGACCCGATCTATGTTGTGGTAGCTCGGATCATCATTTAACCCGGTTTAGTCATGAACATAGATCATGACATAAGGTTGTTTTGAATGAAACAAGGGTTAAAGGGTTAAACTCTACCACACACGAATCATGAACTTGTGTAAAAGCGTTTTTACTTGTAAAATAGTGTTTAAAACTAGTAGATCTACGGATCTACAAGTGGTATTTTCAAAGGACCGAGTGTCAAGAAAATCATGTTTTCTAAAGACGGATCTTATGATAACTAGAATGATTTTTAGAACACACAAGTGTGTAAACACTTGTGTAACACAAAGTTTCGACAAAATAACAATTTTTGTAAAATTACAAGAAGATGTAAAGACGGGATTTCTTTAAAAGCAAGGTTTTTACGAGATCGGATTGCTTTATATAAAGATCCGCACAAAGTAATGGGATTTACTACATAATTTTAGAAAACTACAAGTTCATGTGATTTATGCGATTTACATATATATTAACAAGTTTGTTGTGTTGGACGTTGTTTTGATTGAATAAGAAAACTGGTTGATTGATTTATAAAAGAAAATGATACACTTGAAAGCGTGGCCACATCCAGTTACAGAGGAAACTCTGGCGAAATTTTTCCAAAAACCTAACACTTAGAATTATTTTCACTATAAGTGTTAGAAATACTTTTCGACATGTTTTCAAAATATAAGTTTCGCCACGACTTTATTTACAAAATATCGGAGGTGGGATTTTCACAAAATTAAACGTGATAAATATATATTTAGTAAATATATTTTTCACAACGTCACTTGTCAATTATTTTGTGAAGTGTATAAATATTATTTTTTTGGGGTAAAAATAATATTATCGAACGTTAACGAATCCAAAATAATACGAACGCTTTCACGATAAATATATAAGTTATACCGGTAATTATTATTACCACTCGATTGTTAAAACGTAACTTACGCAATTTAAAGAAATAATTATGAACGCGTATATTTGACAAAGTATTATTTTGGGAGAATTTTGTGAAGTAAAAATATAATATTTTTGAGAAAAATAATTATTTTTTGAAGTAAGAAATAAATATATATTTAGTGAGACTTAATAATATATTACGAACGCACATGTATTAAATCCCCCATCCTTGGGAAGGAGAATAATTACCAAGTATGCGCAGAATGTAAACACGAAATAGTTGTCTAACTATTTCCCAAAAAATTAAGCCATAAAGTTAAGGCACGGCCGTCCGTCTAATAGAGTTAGCACATGTAGGTCGTTGCACAGCTGCTTGACTTGGAGTATTACTTGGTAGAGACGCACCGCTATGAGTTCATGTCCCCCTTTTCTCTTAACTGTTTTCAGTTTTCTAAACTGCGGGGGTGAAATACATGTTACTATGATTACGAATATTTCTTACATGGTATGGTTAGCGTAAGGAGGGTTATTACTTAGATCATGTGAATGGGTAGGCGGAAACTTGAGGTCATTAATCCTCAGGGTAGGACCGAGGGGCAGGAGCGGTAGATCTACTTGGGTGTAGCGAGCCCAACCCCAGGCCCAGCATAACGGACCTCGGGGTGACTTTGTACCCAACGCATAAGTCTGCTAGGTTTGAGCCTTCCTACTTGCATTTCACACATATCAATGGCCTTGCAAACCATTGGTGATCTCTTTTTCCTTATTTGCTACATACCAGGATTTTTATACAAACAAAAGTTTATTTACTCACTTACACATGAACTCGCTCAACATTATTGTTGATTTTTCAACTTACATGTATTTCAGGGAATTAAAGGATCTGGCACGGTATGGCACGTTTTCCCGCTGCACTAGTACGAGGTCATCCGGGTTTAGGGAATGTGACTCTTTCCTGGACAAGTCACAGTCCTTAAACCGTGTTTGTGTTATGTTGATGTTTGTGTTTGTTGAACAATGTTTATGTTCTAGGGTGTGTTCCCGTTGATACAATGTTATTGTACTTGGTTTTTAAAACTAAATTAAATGGATGATCTTGCATGATTTTATTGCATATAGCTTTGTTATGATTAAGCTATGGTATTAAGAAGTCACACCAAATTAACCACGCTTCCGCAAAGCCAGGGTGTGACAGCTTGGTATCAGAGCTCTGATCATAGCGAACTAGGATTCCTTCTCGAGTCTAGACTATGATCACTATGGCTCTCACGAAAACATTTTTATTGCATACCACTTAAGTCCAGATCCAAAACGTTTTTACAAACAAATGTTGAGCACATTTTATTTATTATTTTTAGGCTTAGTCTTGGAGGCTGAGGCTCGGTCTTGGAGACCGAGGCTCGATCTAAGAGATCGAGGTAGATAGCTAGTGAGGCTAGGAAGAGTAGGCTCAGTCTTGGAGGCTGAGGCTCGGTCTTGGAGGCCGAGGCTCGATCTAAGAGATCGAGGTAGATAGCTAGTGAGGCTAGGAAGAGTAGGCTCAGTCTTGGAGGCTGAGGCTCGGTCTTGGAGGCCGAGGCTCGATCTAAGAGGTCGAGGTGGATGATAGAGCAGTCTTAGAGACTGGGAGGAATTTGGCTAGTGGGACTAGGAGTGTCAGTCTAGGAGACTGGGAGGCTAGTGGGACTAGGAAAATTATGTGATTTCTTACTTGGTGACTAATGTGTTTACCTGATTGTATGACTGATTATTTGTGCATATTTGTGTTTATGTTACAGACACATTGACTCGCCCGGTACTGGCGACTCAGACACCACAGGACCTAGACCTATAGTATCTGATGACCTAGCGTCGTCAGAGCACGAGGTGCACACGTCGGACGTTTCTAGCACGGACGAGGACGACTTCCAGCCCTTCGCGCTACCGGACGAGGCTGATGAGCTCGCCGATGGCCCTCTTGTTGAGTACCTACCGTTAGTGGAGATCCCTGCTCCCATACCCTTGGCTGTTTACCCGGCCTACGATTTACTTCTTGACGCCGAGGCTGATTGCGATATTGATCTGTTTGACGATGATCTCCTAGAGGACGATGAGGAGGGCGAGGCCCTCATAGCCGACGGAGGACTTTTACTACTCGTAGATGCTCCAGCTGCAGAGTCACCTGCACACTCACCTGCTCCAGACTCCTTCGAGTCTGTGGCCTCCGCACCTTCCCACACTCTGAGCGCACAACACTTTTCACATGGTTCAGATCCTGACCAGGCATCCTCTGTTGCCCCTATACCTAGCTTTGCTTTCGACCACGATGATGTGGAGGATTCCGATCCTATCTTTCCCCCAGGATTCGACCCGGATCAGGATATAGAGTTTATACCTATGGATCAGCCTATGGAGGAGCCAGTCGACCCAGCTGACCCAGTGGATCCCATCGACCCTGAGTTTGACTTTGAGATGGCTTTTGATGATCCCAAGCCTGCCATCGCCCCTGAGCAGGCAGCCGCTTTAGACCCTGTGCTTGAGCATGACCCCGTTCATGTTGGCATGCCTATTGAGCCTGTGTTTGCTGACCCACCTGTTGATGATCACCCTGTGGATGCTCCGTTGTTGGAGGGCGATCATGTCATTGCTGCTGATCATGTTGACCACCCACTTATTGCTGATGCACCCGTTCACCCTCTTGTTGCTCCCCCACCTGATCCCGTTCCACTAGAGCCCGAGCATGCACTGTTCGCGACCCACATGGATCCACGAGATGAGCATGCACAGCACGGGTGGATTCCTGCTGATGATGAGGTTCCACCTATTCCCCCTCAGATCACTGATAGTCATCACGTTGATACCCCCTTTTTATTCCCTCAGTTTACACCTCCAGCGCGACCTGGAGAGGGTTCCTCGGCCCATCCCTTTGGGCATGTGCCGACATCTGTTCCCTTCATGCCACAGTTTCCACCTGTTTTACCCCATGTTTCTCCATTTCATGTGGCACCTTTTGATCCAGCCAGGGAGCCGTTTCTCTGGTCATCACCACCTGTTATGCCACCGACCGACCCATACCATCCCTTCCATATGGGGCACACTATTGAGGACGTTTTGATGTCTTTTGTTTTTCAGCACGAGGCACACACACAGCGCATTCAGGAGTTTGAGAGAGCTCAGCCGCCGCCATGTCAATGCCAGGGTCAGACCCACTCCCTGTAACACCTTGGAAATTTATGTCCAATAATGCAATGACACGTGTCATGGGCTTTGAATGTGTGAAAACATACTGTAGAGGGACTAAAGTTGACAAACAGTAAAACTATGGAATTATAAGGGTCCAAAGTGTCAACAATGGAAAGATAGGCTCTAAAATAACCCTACATAATGTTTATAGTCTCGAACGATTAAATCATGGATCATACAAAGCGGAAAATGTAAAAAAGTGAGGAATTACAAACTACAGGGGCTAAACGTGTCAACATGTTTAATTTATACCTCTGAGTGATCTTTTGGCAAACCCGAAGCTTTGTAATGCTAAATATACTCACTGGAATACGTGGTAAAAATTTCATGAAGTTTCGTTATCGTATGAGAAAGTTATGACCAAAACCGTGCACGAAGGGCTAAATGCGTCAACGTCGAATTTCATGACTTTTCGGGTGAGCGCAAAGTTAACCGAGGACTTTACCATGTTTGTAAATGTCCCAAGGTCCTTAAAAATCAAGTTTGAAGGTCTAATGAGCAAAATAGATGGCCAAAACCTCGTAACCAAGGACCTAGGACCAAAACGCAAAGTTTAAAAGGATTTTTGGTGGATCAGAAGGCCCAGGCGGCCCGCCTGGAGCCCCTTACGCGGGGCGCGTGGTCTGCCCAGCGACAGAAAATACGGACAGCTGCCAGTTTGGTCTAATTCCGAGTTGTTTACAGCTTTTCTCCACTCCAAGGCCTCACCAATGAACATACATGCATTTAGGGACACTTGGACACTTCTTACAACATCCCTAGACCTCTGTATCACCATAAATCAGATCAAAATCTTCATAAAAGGGGGACTTGAAGTTGTAACCAAGAACACTTGCATTTTCAAAATTCACAAGATCAACTCCTGGAGCTTTCTGGACGACAAGACACCTTCCTAGTGATCTCTAAGCTTTATTAGGACTCTTGTAAGTGTTCATACCCTTCTCTAATTCGTTCTAGCTTAGTTATTCAACCGAAAGTCAATCCGTCGTAAATTTAGTTTGACTTTACGATTAAACGAAAATGGCTCAGTCATTTCTCAAATTGAAAGTACCTACAAGTTGGTATTTATGTGGGAAACAAACCCTCAAAAGGGTATTTTCAGATTCTCACTCTAAGCATGATGATTGTCGAGTCAAAGCTTTTCTTAAAAAGTCAACAGAATGTGTTTTTGCAAAATCTAGCATAAATAGCAATGTAGGTCACATGCAACCTGTTTGATCATCAAAATAACATTATAATTAATGTAAGAACATGTTTCATCATAATCAACTCGACAATTTTCAGTTAAACCCGGATCGGAACCGAAAGTCTCATAAGACGACTTTTTCTTTGACTCTCGATTAGGATCCGTGTATGCATGTTTGAGATCTGCCTTAGAGCTTAATTTGGACCATTTTTATATATGTACAATTCTCTGAGATTTTTACAAACTTGGTTCTACACTTATCCGATTCATATGCATGTTACCGGTTTATGCTTAAATATGACTATTTTGCCCTTTTGCTATAAAACGCGATTTTTGAAAATGTGAGAGAGTAGAAATGTTTGTTACTGATTTATAAACTCGCACCAAAAATTTGATATCAGTTTGAGGTCCAGATTTAGAGTTATGCTCAATATCGTAATTTGAAAGCTTTATGTTAAGTAAACGGCGTAATTAACGGATAGCCTATTTAAACCCACTTTTTGTTATAAAACTTTTTACCCACTGATGTTATATAATATTTTAGGATTTTTGGAGATTTTTATTTAATTTTTGGCTGATCGTATCATAGGTCTCTAAGTTTAATTCGGTTAATACCGAATTTACCCTTTTAAGCCATAAAATGAGTTTTATAAATCTTTTTGACCCCAAACCTTTTTCCACCGATTTCATTTGTTAAACAAATTATTTTGAGCATTCTGGAAATATAAAAATATCAGCTTTCTTTTGAAAATCCGGAAACGGCTCTAAATCGCCTATTTAAGCGTTTTTAACGCCTAGTATGCGCTATAACCATATTAAACATATAAGGTTGATACCTACTGATATTCTTAGTATATTTTTATAAAATAACAGTAAGTATAAGTTTTTGAACTCAGATTTCCAGTTTTGACACTTTTAGCCCTTGTGAAATTACCAAAATACCCCTAAGGTGCATAGTTTGATTTTAAATGATAAATTTCATATATGGGTCATACCCTACTGCTATAGTATGTTAAATTAAGTATTTTTACTATAGGAATCAGACCTACAACTCAGATTACAAAATTTAACTCTTTTATAATCTTTTAAATGACTAAAATGCCCTTATAAGGCATAAGTTGAGTTTAAATTCATTCGGGGCATAATAGAACATAACTTACTGATATTATGACATATTTAGAGCATATTATCTCAGGGAACTTGCATATGACTCTTATGGAGACCCGTAACGCACTTTTAGCGTTCGGTTCGGTTTATGTAACTAGTTTGCATAAATTGACCGAAACGGGTCAAACATTATCATTTTTGACTCAAAATCCAGAATGTATTTAGCATACCCATATTATACAAGTATTCAAACTTGTCGGGTCTAAATCACGTTCTATCCGGTCTTCGCTTAATCGTGCGTTTGAACCGTATCGTCCTTAAAACTAAGCGGTCTAAGCTTAGGCTTAAATAAAGATCCGTTAGGAATCTAATAGGTTATTATAAACCTTTGTTCCAGAATAGAAGAACCAGTAAAAGCTACCTTCACTTGCTAGTTGTGATTTATACTTACCAAGGTAAATACTTTTAACTTATTTTCCCTATACGGGCTTGGGATACGGTATATAAAATACCGCTTGGTCCGGCATCGAATTCTTTAATCGAATAGAGGTTAAATTTATTGAGATGCCTTGTTTTGAATGTGTTTTATTGCTTAAAGCCTTTGGGGGGTTAATGACCATGTCCTGGATATCCTTGGCATCATCTTACGAGATGGCCACGACCTGAGCACGGGGTGTAGGCGTACACCCGTCAGTGTATAACTCTATATTATGGTGTGTCTATTGATCTTTAACCCGGTCTACGGATCGGGCTACTGAACGCATAAGTAACATGTAAATCCCTTACAAGATTATATTGCATAATTATTCCAAGTAATAAAAATATTTTTATGCCATGTGCATTTAAATCATTTTTCAACCTTTTCAAAATGAGTCAGTTAAATTGTATTTACCAGTGTAAACTGACGTATTTTCCCAAAAGGTTAAGTGCAGGTACTACACGAAATAGGCTGGCTGTCTTCTAGAGCGTCTCCAATAAGTCTCGCAAGCTTGGATGACAATAGATCTGTTGAACAATATCTTATTTTTATTTTGATACGCCTGTGGATCCGTTTCAACTACTAGTGATAATTAATATTACACTTTATTAAAGTTGAAATGAATCTATCTTTGCTTCCGCTGTGCATTTATATATTGTGTTGTTTGTCTATGATGATGCCAACTACGTCACTATACTCCCCACCGGGCCCACCGGTGACACGTGGAAAATAGGGGTGTGACAGGTTGGTAACAGAGCCAACTCTTAGTGAATTAAACACTAGTCTTTTGTGTTTAATCTCAGTTACACAACTGAACATTCCTCGATTCTCGAGTCTAGACAAAGAACATAGGAAATATCCAAAATTTGTTTTATTTTTCTAACTTTGTCTTATATATATTTTGTTGTGTCACTTGTTTGATTTTTGACAGGTTCACAAAATGCCGCCACGTATGAGAGGAAGAGGAAGGGGACAAGGAGCATATGTAGCCCCAAACGACCATGAAGCCGGACCTTCGCACAGGCGAACACCTTCAGGCTCCCACAACACAGATGCTCAAAATCTGTGGAGGTCTTTTACTGAACCCGCAAGGCACTCGGTTTCACATAGTACCTCACCTTCAACCCCACACTCCTTTGGGCCTCAATCAGAAAATGAGCCCCACAACTCTCACGAGTCCTATATTCCTCTCCAAGGACACCAGTCACCCTTTGACCAACCATCACCTGTTTTCCAAGGCCTGTTCAACCCTGCTGACTACCTTGATGTGCCTATGGGTTTTAACCCACTTGGACCAGAAGACCATTTCCCTGGCGACAATGCGATGGAGGTCGATGAAGATACCGATCCCTCGTGCCACCATCTGGAACTCCGAACCACCCTATCGAGATTTCTGATGGGTCACCTTTTGTGGGATCACCATACAATGGTCCCGACAGCTTTGAGGAGAGGTTCAGGCAGCATGACTGGGTATTTACCCCTAGTTACCATAACTCTCCCCTGCACCAGCCACAGCACAGCTCTCCCTTGCACCTCCAGCAACAGCAGCAGCAGCAGCAGCAAAATCCTTCTGAGGATTACCGGCGTGACGTGGTCACTCCACCGCCGCCACCACCTCCGGTTTTGCCTCCTCCGCCTCCGAGGCGAAGAGGAAGGAACGCACGGATGTCCACACGAGGGGGAATACGCATCGGCACCCCT
Source organism: Helianthus annuus (assembly GCF_002127325.2). Lineage (NCBI taxonomy): Eukaryota > Viridiplantae > Streptophyta > Magnoliopsida > Asterales > Asteraceae > Helianthus > Helianthus annuus. Next base: position 148,822,798 of record NC_035434.2, read on the forward strand.
CCACATTCAGGTAGCAGCCGATACTTGCCGCTTCATGAAGAACCAGAGATGGGAGAATCTTCACACCCCGTCTCAGAAGTAACATCTGCGCCAATCGCGCCACCACCACCACAGGACTTCGGGAACCCAATCCCTGCTTATACTAGCGCGGCAGCACACAATCCCTTCGAGCCGACTTTTCCCCCGGGTTATAACTTTACAGAGGATCCCTACTAGGTAGCTGCGAACTACAACACTCTCAATCCGGAAGGTACTTTTGGAGGTCCCTGGGCTACGGGACAATCGACCTATGGATACCCATCATATGGATATCAGCAGCCGCAGCCTCCTCAACCACCGCATTATCCGCTACCACCACCGGCACCGATGATGTCGCCGCCACAAGTTCAAGAAATCCTTCAAGGGATAAATGATGTGCGACGTGAGATGCGGCATGAGTTACGGGAAGAGCGTCGGCATAATCGTGGGATGTTTAAGAAGATGGTTGATTTAATCAAGGGAAAAAGCAAGAAGGACTACTAAATCCTTTGTTTGCTAGTTATTTAATCATGTCCCTGCAAGGACATTTATTTCTGTACTCTGCCCCTGCGTGGGTATGTTTTTCCTTTCTGTTCTACCCCTGCGTGGGTATGTTGTTCTGTTTGACCCCTGCGTGGGTTTGTTTGTTAGTTTAGCCCCTGCGTGGGTATGTTATTTGTGTAAAAGTCCCGTTTAGGGCAAACTCTTGTTAGTTAATTTTATTTGAAATTGTCAATTTAAGTTTTTCATTTTTAAATTATATGCATAAATATAATATACGAATAAATGAAAATAGCAATTATTATTTTAATTTACCATTTTAATAATAAGAATCTTAAAAAGGTAAAACCTAGCTTGAATGTCATATTAAAGACCTGGCCAAAACGGTAAAACCTGTTTAAAAGATTCAATCTCTGTTAACATCTGAAAACATGTTAGCATTCTTGGCTAGTGTGATCCGTAAAATCACACATGTCACCCTTTTAATAAATTACCAAAATTTATACTCTATATATATATATATATCTGATTGTGACATAATGCCTACGGGTTATAACTAATGTCATATAAAACAAAAAGGCAGCCGTGGTTTATAGACCCCCTGCCAAGAAAAGGATTGATTGTTTTAAATATTCAAATTTTAATCCTATAGAATCTAGATTCAAATTTAGAAATTTGTCCAAGTGACTAGGCCTATTGTGCCAACATATTTTTCATTCTCAGGTAAAGTAACTAATAAAAAGTCCTGAATGAAACTAATTAACTAATATGGCTCTTATTTACCATGGTTAATAAATCGTCAAGAACGATAACACTGTTTAGGCTTCTAAATAGACCTTGTCCTTACTTTTATGTAGCACCTAAAGCCAGATGGCTAAGTCTGAAGAAGTAAACAGTCATTCAGAGGAAGGCCCAGATAACACTAGAATACATATAACTGGTGCGGAGCTACAAGCATTAGTAGAAAATGTTGTTGCCAAAGCCATTGAAAGGCAATATAGTGAACCAAGTAGGACCCGGAGTAGGGCCCGGTCCGCGCCACATTCCAAAACCAAGGATCATTCGGAGGCTCATACCAAACCACTCTCTAAGAAGGATGCATCTAAGAAAGATGAGCTCAAGAAGGATGATGAGCGACATTCATCCAACCAAAACAGTATCCCGTCAAAGAAGGTCGAGCATAAGTCAGAACCACGTGATAAGTCATGTACATACAAATACTTCGTCTCATGTAAACCCCGGGACTTTACTGGGGAAAAGGGAGCAGTAGACTGCATGACCTGGTTGGACGAAATGGATACGGTGGTAGATATCAGCGGGTGTGCTGATCGGGATGTAGTGAAGTACGTATCCCAATCGTTCAAAGGGGACGCACTAGCGTGGTGGAAATCTCTCTTACAAGCTGCCGGAAAGGCTACACTTTACAGTATGTCATGGGATCAGTTCGTAGCCCTTATTAAAGAGAATTTTTGCCCACAACATGAAGTAGAAAGGATCGAGTCAGACTTCGTATCTTTGGTGATGAAGAATCTAGACTGCCACGCATACCTCACCACTTTCAATACCCTATCTAGGTTGGTTCCATACTTGGTAACCCCAGAGCCGAGAAGGATTGCCCGTTTCATTGGGGGTTTGGCCCCTGAGATTAAGGCAAGTGTTAAGGCATTGAGGCCTACAACGTTCGGATCAGTAGCTGATCTATCCCTCTCTCTCACCCAGGACGTAGTCAGGTTGAGAGCTCTTAGGAACTCGGAAGAGAATAAGAGGAAGCGTGAGGACGATACCTCACGGAGATCGGAGAAGAAACACCGAGGGAATAACGACCACAGGAAAGGGTCGGGATTTAAGAGAGATGGGCAACAATCAGGGGATAAGCCCAAATGCAAAACCTGCAAGAAAAATCATTTTAGGAAATGTCGCTTAGAGTCGAAATTGCAGTCCCACACGAGACCCTGTGGAATCTGCAAATCTACTGACCATACGACTTTGAAGTGTAAGGGTCTGAAGGATGCAACATGTTACGGTTGCAACGAGAAAGGGCACATAAAGTCTAATTGCCCAAAGAACGCTAAGAAAGCCGATGATGGAAAGAAGACCAATGCAAGAGTCTTCAAGACGGACGCTAAGGAAGCAGTTCAAGATGACAACGTGATTACAGGTACCTTTCTTGTAAACGATATTTTTGCTAGAGTATTGTTTGATTCTGGAGCAGATAAGTCTTTTGTAGATAATAAGTTCTGTGAGTTGTTAAAATTACCTGTAAAAGCCTTAAGTGTGAAGTATGAGGTGGAATTAGCTGATGGGACCATAGAAACCGCCTCAACTGTTTTAGATGGATGTGTTATATCCATTAGGAATCACTCTTTTCCATTATCCTTACTTCCCTTTAAGCTAGCCGGTTTTGACGTAGTGATAGGTATGGATTGGTTGTCACATAACCAAGCCCAGATTGTGTGCAACAGAAAGCAAGTGGTAGTTAAAACTCCGTCTGGTGAGTCACTCACTATTCAAGGAGATACCCAGCATGGGTTGCCTGAGCAAGTGTCCATGCTCAAGGCATCCAGATGTCTGCAGAAAGGGTGTGTCATTTACATGGCACAAGTTACGGTTGATGAGCCAAAGCCGAAGATTGAAGATATCCCTGTCATTTCGGAATACCCTGAAGTGTTTCCGGAAGAACTACCTGGCTTACCGCCGGATAGGCAAGTGGAGTTTCGAATTGACATCATTCCGGGTGCGGCGCCAGTAGCGAGAGCACCATATAGGTTGGCACCAACGGAGATGAAGGAGTTAAGGACGCAGTTAGATGATCTGTTAGCTAAGGGTTTTATTAGACCTAGCTCGTCTCCTTGGGGAGCGCCGATTTTGTTTGTCAAAAAGAAGGATGGATCGATGCGTCTGTGCATCGATTACCGTGAGCTTAATAAAGTCACTATCAAGAATAGGTATCCTTTGCCCAGGATCGACGACCTGTTCGATCAATTACAAGGGGCAAGCTACTTTTCAAAGATCGACTTGAGGTCGGGCTATCACCAGTTGACACGTAAGAAGATCAAGTTTGATTGGGGCCCTAAGCAGCAGGAATCCTTTGACATTCTGAGGAAGAAGTTGAGCAATGCACCAGTGTTAACATTGCCCGATGGTATAGAACAATTCGTGGTGTATTGCGATGCATCACACACTGGCATGGGCTGTGTACTCATGCAGAGAGGCAAGGTCATTGCCTACGCTTCACTGCAACTAAAGGTGCACGAGAAAAACTACACCACCCACGACTTAGAACTGGGTGCCGTCGTATTTGCATTGAAACTTTGGAGACACTACTTGTATGGGACCAAGTGTGTAATCTATTCGGATCACAAGAGCCTTCAACATTTGTTCAATCAGAAGGACTTGAACATGCGACAAAGACGATGGATGGAAACTTTAAATGATTACGACTGTGAGATAAGATACCATCCAGGCAAGGCGAATGTAGTTGCTGACGCCTTGAGCAGAAAAGAAAGGGTAAAGACGATAAGAATAAATGCCAAGCGCATAGAAATAAGGAATAATTTGAACGAAAGGGTGTTAGCTGCACAGAAGGAAGCTGTGTTGGAAGCTAACTATCCTGAAGAAAAGCTAGGAGTAACTGAGGAGCAGTTATCCTATGATAAGGATGCGATGCTAAGACTGAATGGGCGAATATGGGTTCCTGTTTATGGAGGACTTCGATATGTTATCCTCCAGGAAGCCCACAGCTCCAAATATTCCGTTCATCCTGGAGCTGATAAGATGTACCAGGATCTAAAGGCAAACTACTGGTGGATTGGTTTGAAGAAGTCTGTAGCTGCGTATGTAGCTAAATGTCTGACTTGTGCACAAGTCAAAGCTGAGCATCAGAAGCCGTCAGGTTTGCTTCAACAACCTGAAATTCCCACGTGGAAGTGGGAGATGGTGACAATGGATTTTATCACCAAATTGCCCAAGACAAGAAAGGGAAACGATACTATATGGGTTATAGTGGATAGGCTAACCAAGTCAGCGCATTTTCTTCCCATTAAGGAAACTTACAGCTCCGACATGTTAGCTCAATTGTATGTGGATAAGATCGTAGCTCTACATGGTGTACCAGTGTCGATTATCTCTGACCGAGATACGAGATACACCTCTCACTTTTGGAAGAGTTTCCAACAGTCTTTGGGTACGCGCTTAAACTTTAGTACGGCTTACCATCCGCAGACAGACGGACAGAGCGAGCGTACCATCCAAACATTGGAAGACATGCTTCGAGCATGTGTGATTGATTTAGGTGGTAGTTGGGATAACCACCTACCATTGGTAGAATTCTCCTATAACAATAGCTACCATACTAGCATTAAGGCTGCGCCTTTCGAGGCATTATATGGTAGAAAATGCAGAACACCCATCTGTTGGGCAGAAGTAGGAGAAGTTCAAGTATCAGGACCAGATTTGGTCTTTGAAACGACGGACAAAATTGTCCAGATTCGCGATCGCTTGAAAGCTGCCCAAGATAGGCAGAAAAGCTACGCTGATCCAAAGCGTAAGCCTTTTCACTTCGAAGTAGGTGACAAAGTATTGCTTAAGGTATCACCCTGGAAGGGGGTGATGCGATTTGGTAAGAAAGGTAAGCTGAGCCCGAGATACATAGGACCTTTTGAGGTTATCGAACGTGTCGAATCAGTTGCCTACAAGCTAAACTTACCTGAAGAACTTAGTAGTATACATAATGTGTTCCACATCTGTAATCTAAAGAAGTGTTTCGCTGACGAATCACTGGTCGTACCGCATACAGATATACACATTGATGAAAGTTTGAAGTTTGTGGAAAAACCATTGTCGATTGAGGATCGACAGGTGAAGAAGCTCCGAAGAAAGTACATACCTACTGTTAAGGTCAAATGGGATGCCCGTAGAGGTCCCGAATACACATGGGAGGTAGAATCTACGATGAAAGAAAAGTACCCTCATTTGTTCCAGTAAATCTCGAGGTCGAGATTTCTTTTAAGGGGGTGAGGATGTAACACCTCGGAAATTTATGTCCAATAATGCAATGACACGTGTCATGGGCTTTGAATGTGTGAAAACATACTGTAGAGGGACTAAAGTTGACAAACAGTAAAACTATGGAATTATAAGGGTCCAAAGTGTCAACAATGGAAAGATAGGCTCTAAAATAACCCTACATAATGTTTATAGTCTCGAACGGTTAAATCATGGATCATACAAAGCGGAAAATGTAAGAAAGTGAGGAATTACAAACTACAGGGGCTAAACGTGTCAACATGTTTAATTTATACCTCTGAGTGATCTTTTGGCAAACCCGAAGCTTTGTAATGCTAAAATATACTCACTGGAATACGTGGTAAAAATTTCATGAAGTTTCGTTATCGTATGAGAAAGTTATGACCAAAACCGTGCACGAAGGGCTAAATGCGTCAACGTCGAATTTCATGACTTTTCGGGTGAGCACAAAGTTAACCGAGGACTTTACCATGTTTGTAAATGTCCCAAGGTCCTTAAAAATCAAGTTTGAAGGTCTAATGAGCAAAATAGATGGCCAAAACCTCGTAACCAAGGACCAAGGACCAAAACGCAAAGTTTAAAAGGATTTTTGGTGGATCAGAAGGCCCAGGCGGCCCGCCTGGAGCCCCTTACGCGGGGCGCGTGGTCTGCCCAGCGACAGAAAATATGGACAGCTGCCAGTTTGGTCTAATTCCGAGTTGTTTACAGCTTTTCTCCACTCCAAGGCCTCACCAATGAACATACATGCATTTAGGGACACTTGGACACTTCTTACAACATCCCTAGACCTCTGTATCACCATAAATCAGATCAAAATCTTCATAAAAGGGGGACTTGAAGTTGTAACCAAGAACACTTGCATTTTCAAAATTCACAAGATCAACTCCTGAAGCTTTCTGGACGACAAGACACCTTCCTAGTGATCTCTAAGCTTTATTAGGACTCTTGTAAGTGTTCATACCCTTCTCTAATTCGTTCTAGCTTAGTTATTCAACCGAAAGTCAATCTGTCGTAAATTTAGTTTGACTTTACGATTAAACGAAAATGGCTCAGTCATTTCTCAAATTGAAAGTACCTACAAGTTGGTATTTATGTGGGAAACAAACCCTCAAAAGGGTATTTTCAGATTCTCACTCTAAGCATGATGATTGTCGAGTCAAAGCTTTTCTTAAAAAGTCAACAGAATGTGTTTTTGAAAAATCTAGCATAAATAGCAATGTAGATCATCTAAATAACTTTATAATTAATGTAAGAACATGTTTCATCATAATCAACTCGACAATTTTCAGTTAAACCCGGATCGGAACCGAAAGTCTCAAAAGACGACTTTTTCTTTGACTCTCGATTAGGATCCGTGCATGCATGTTTGAGATCTGCCTTAGAGCTTAATTTGGACCATTTTTATATATGTACAATTCTCTGAGATTTTTACAAACTTGGTTCTACACTTATCCGATTCATATGCATGTTACCGGTTTATGCTTAAATATGACTATTTTGCCCTTTTTGCTATAAAACGCGATTTTTGAAAATGTGAGAGAGTAGAAATGTTTGTTACTGATTTATAAACTCGCACCAAAAATTTGATATCAGTTTGAGGTCCAGATTTAGAGTTATGCTCAATATCGTAATTTGAAAGCTTTATGTTAAGTAAACGGCGTAATTAACGGATAGCCTATTTAAACCCACTTTTTGTTATAAAACTTTTTACCCACTGATGTTATATAATATTTTAGGATTTTTGGAGATTTTTATTTAATTTTTGGCTGATCGTATCATAGGTCTCTAAGTTTAATTCGGTTAATACCGAATTTACCCTTTTAAGCCATAAAATGAGTTTTATAAATCTTTTTGACCCCAAACCTTTTTCCACCGATTTCATTTGTTAAATAAATTATTTTGAGCATTCTGGAAATATAAAAATATCAGCTTTCTTTTGAAAATCCGGAAACGGCTCTAAATCGCCTATTTAAGCGTTTTTAACGCCTAGTATGCGCTATAACCATATTAAACATATAAGGTTGATACCTACTGATATTCTTAGTATATTTTTATAAAATAACAGTAAGTATAAGTTTTTGAACTCAGGTTTCCAGTTTTGACACTTTTAGCCCTTGTGAAATTACCAAAATACCCCTAAGGTGCATAGTTTGATTTTAAATGATAAATTTCATATATGGGTCATACCCTACTGCTATAGTATGTTAAATTAAGTATTTTTACTATAGGAATCAGACCTACAACTCAGATTACAAAATTTAACTCTTTTATAATCTTTTAAATTACTAAAATGCCCTTATAAGGCATAAGTTGAGTTTAAATTCATTCGGGGCATAATAGAACATAACTTACTGATATTATGACATATTTAGAGCATATTATCTCAGGGAACTTGCATATGACTCTTATGGAGACCCGTAACGCACTTTTAGCGTTCGGTTCGGTTTATGTAACTAGTTTGCATAAATTGACCGAAACGGGTCAAACATTATCATTTTTGACTCAAAATCCAGAATGTATTTAGCATACCCATATTATACAAGTATTCAAACTTGTCGGGTCTAAATCACGTTCTATCCGGTCTTCGCTTAATCGTGCGTTTGAACCGTATCGTCCTTAAAACTAACCGGTCTAAGCTTAGGCTTAAATAAAGATCCGTTAGGAATCTAATAGGTTATTATAAACCTTTGTTCCAGAATAGAAGAACCAGTAAAAGCTACCTTCACTTGCTAGTTGTGATTTATACTTACCAAGGTAAATACTTTTAACTTATTTTCCCTATACGGGCTTGGGATACGGTATATAAAATACCGCTTGGTCCGGCATCGAATTCTTTAATCGAATAGAGGTTAAATTTATTGAGATGCCTTGTTTTGAATGTGTTTTATTGCTTAAAGCCTTTGGGGGGTTAATGACCATGTCACGGATATCCTTGGCATCATCTTACGAGATGGCCACGACCTGAGCACGGGGTGTAGGCGTACACCCGTCAGTATATAACTCTATATTGTGGTGTGTCTATTGATCTTTAACCCGGTCTACGGATCGGGCTACTGAACGCATAAGTAACATGTAAATCCCTTACAAGATTATATTGCATAATTATTCCAAGTTATAAAAATATTTTTATGCCATGTGCATTTAAATCAATTTTCAACCTTTTCAAAATGAGTTAGTTAAATTGTATTTACCAGTGTAAACTGACGTATTTTCCCAAAAGGTTAAGTGCAGGTACTACACGAAATAGGCTGGCTATCTTCTTGAGCGTCTCCAATAAGTCTCGCAAGCTTGGATGACAATAGATCTGTTGAACAATATCTTATTTTTATTTTGATCCGCCTGTGGATCCGTTTCAACTACTAGTGATAATTAATATTACATTTTATTAAAGTTGAAATGAATCTATCTTTGCTTCCGCTGTGCATTTATATATTGTGTTGTTTGTCTATGATGATGCCAACTACGTCACTACACTCCCCACTGGGCCCACCGGTGACACGTGGAAAATAGGGGTGTGACACTCCCCTTTGCAGCCTTCTCGACCTGTACCCCCAGATTATGTTGCACGCCTCTTTGCACTAGAGCAGCAGGTTACTTCTTTCCTTCGTACTCAGAGAGCCATGGAGGAGGACTGGCTCCAGTTGCGTCGTTTGTTTTACACTCACTTTCCCCCTCCTCCACCGCCATCCATATAGAGCTCATCAGTGTCGTTTGGGTAGACGTTGGTGAGAAGACGACGATTGCTTTTGACTGCACAGCATTTTTGGAGACTACTTTCTGATTATGACTTTTGTTGATTTTGTACATGGGATGTAGTGACACTGATTTGATATAGATTTTGGACAGGGGTGATGTATCCCCTAGTCGATTGATGTTGTATGACACTGTGATGTACTGATACACTTACTATGTGGTCTCGATATATGGCAATCGCAGTATTCTCATCATATTTGATGCTTGATTGGTTATTTATATTTTTATGACATGGGATGTTGTGTGAATGATATATTGATAACATGAGATGTTATGTACTATTACTATCATTATATACGTACGCTTTACTATGGCCTGACCGACGCAAACACATCTTTTAGAAGATGCCGCCGAGACGTCAACAACCGCAAATGCCTACCAATCAGGCAGAACTCCAGCAAATCATCGCTGCTGCCATTGCACAATACGCCGCCTCTCAAGGAGGGACTAGTGGAAGCAACTCTGGCAATACTAGCAACAACAACAATCCACCTCATGGTAATCTTAAGTCATTAAGACATACCATGACCTAAATGGATTTCCTTAGCAAAGATGCTAATGCCATTCATATGTTGTAATGTATGTGCAGGGTGCACCTACAAACAGTTTTTAGACTGCAAGCCAGTCAACTTTGATGGCACAGGAGGTGTTGTCGCCTTTGTTCGTTGGGCTGAGAAAACTGAATCTGTTCTTCGCATGAGCAAATGCGCACTAGATCAGCAAGTCACCTATATCTCTGGGCTATTCTTGGATGGAGCCCTATCTTGGTGGAATTTGCAAGTACAGACACTTGGTGAAGCTGCTGCCTACGCGCTAACCTGGACCGAACTGAAGGAACTTATGCGCAAAAAGTACTGTTCCCGTGCTGAAATCCAAAGATTGGAAACAGAGTTCTGGCATTTAAAAATGGAAGGTCCAAAGATCGCAGAATACATTCAGAGGTTTCATGACTTATCGCATGTGGTACCCTACATGGTCACTCCAGAGTTCAAAAGGATTGAACGTTTTATTTGGGGATTAGCTCCTCAAATCATAAGCATGGTGACCTCCTCCAAGCCTGCGACTATTACTGAGGCGATTGATTTGAGTGTGGCTCTCACAGAGGATGCTATTCGCCTGAACAAGTTTGATGAAGCTGAGCCAAAGAAGAAAGAGACTCATGTGGAGTCATCAGGAGGTAACAAGCGGAAGTTTTCAAACTTCAAGCAAGGCACTAGCGGTGTGGCTAAGAAAGGGGAATCAAGCACGCCAGCTCAGGTTACAGCTGGTAGTGGGAAGAAAGGAAAAGGATACATGGGCACCCAGCCCAAGTGTAATACCTGCCAGTGCCACCATTCTGGCCGTTGTGGTTTGAAAGTTTGTGAAGTTTGTGGAAAGACTGGCCATTTGAAGGATTCTTGTTGGGCCATAGCTGGCCAGAGAGGCCAGGGAAGATTCGGAAACAGAAACACCAACCGGGGCGGAAATGGAAATCGCCCACAAGTGAACAATGGAGGTGATGGAAATCGAGTTAACAATGCTAATCAAGCGGGCGCTGTGAATCGTAATCAGAGAAATAACCAAGCTGGTGGAAATGGGCAGAGATCCTGATGCTTCAACTGTGGTGATCTTGGGCACTACAAGAGGAACTGCCCCGAGTTAAACCAGGCCCGTGGAAGAGTGTTTAACATTGAAGCAAGGGAAGCGCGCCAGGATCCCAATGTTGTCACTGGTACGTTCCCTGTAAACCAGCGCTATGCATCCGTTTTATTTGATACTGGCGCCGATTATAGCTTCGTGTCGTTAGAGTTTAAGAATATGCTTTGTTTAGCCGCTAGTAAATTAGATATTCCGTACTCGATCGAATTGGCTAATGGAAAGTTGGTAGAAGCCAATGAAGTTATCAGAGGTTGTGTGATCGAATTGGGAGAGCGTGAGTTTGCTCTGGATCTACTACCAGTCCAGTTGGGAAGCTTCGACGTGGTGGTAGGAATGGATTGGTTATCAGGCAACAAGGCTGAGATAGTTTGTCACGAAAAGGTAGTTCGTATCCCAACCGAAGATGGTGAAACAGTTGTGGTTCACGGAGAGAAGCGTGATACGCCTTTAAGGATTATCAGCTGCCTCAAAGCGCGAAAATGTTTACAGAAGGGATGTGCTGCCTTTCTGGCACACATTATGGATAAGAAAGCTGAAGAACCGAAGATCGAAGACATCCCTGTCATGAGGGAATATCCAGAAGTCTTCCCAGAAGACTTGCCTTGATTGCCGCCTCAGAGGCAAGTAGAGTTTTGCATCGACTTAGTTCCAGGCGTCGCGCCTGTGGCTAAGGCACCCTATAGACTTGCTCCGTCTGAGATGCAAGAACTGTCGACACAACTTCAGGAGTTGTTAGACAAGGGATTTATCCGACCAAGCTTCTCGCCTTGGGGAGCTCCGGTCTTGTTTGTCAAGAAGAAGGACGGTAGTTTTCGTATTTGCATTGACTACCGGGAGTTGAACAAGTTGAAGATCAAGAATAGATACCCTCTGCCAAGGATTGATGATCTGTTTGATCAACTGCAAGGTTCAAGCTTTTATTCAAAGATCGATCTTCGATCTAGATACCATCAGTTAAGGATACAAGAAGAGAGTATCCCAAAGACAGCCTTCAGAACTCGTTATGGACACTACAAGTTTCTAGTCATGCCGTTTGGGTTGACAAACGCACCTGCAGTGTTCATGGATTTGATGAATAGAGTTCGCAAGCCGTATTTGGATAAGTTTGTGATAGTGTTCATCGATTATATCTTGATTTATTCAAAGACGAAGGCCGAGCACGAACAACACCTAAGAGCTATTTTGGAGCTGCTGAAGAAAGAACAGTTGTATGCCAAGTTCTCTAAGTGCGAGTTTTGGCTACGAGAAGTACAATTCCTTGGGCACGTGGTAAATGGAGATGGAATCCACGTGGATCCCACAAAGATCGAAGCGATCAAGAATTGGGAAACGCCAAAGACGCCAACCGAGATCCGGCAATTCTTGGGTTTGGCTGGCTATTATCGAAGGTTCATTGAGGATTTTTCAAAAATCGCTCAACCATTGACGCTCCTCACGCAAAAAGATAAGAAGTTTGATTGGGGAATCAAACAGGAAGAAGCGTTCCAGATATTGAAAGATAAGCTCTGCAATGCGCCAATCTTAGCACTACCGGAAGGTACGGAAGATTTTGTGGTATACTGCGACGCTTCGCGTCAAGGATTGGGTTGCATGTTGATGCAACGCCAAAAGGTTATACCTTACGCATCGCGTCAGCTGAAAGTGCATGAAAAGAACTATACCACTCACGATTTGGAACTCGGCGCAGTGGTTTTTGCTTTAAAGATCTGGAGACACTACCTTTATGGTACGAAGTGCACAATCTTCACAGATCACAAGAGCGTACAACACATATTCAACCAGAAGGAGTTGAATATGAGGCAGAAACGATGGATTGAGTTGTTGAACGACTACGACTGCGAGATAAAGTATCACCCAGGGAAGGCGAATGTGGTCGCCGATGCTCTAAGTCGAAAAGAGATGATCAAGCCCATAAGGGTTAGGGCTTTAGAAATGATAATTCAGACCGATCTTTCCTTGCGCATTCGTGCCGCGCAGAAAGAAGCTCTCAAGGAAGGGAACCTTGAAGAAGAATATCTCCGTGGGATGGAGAAGCTATTGGTACCAAACAGGGAAGGAACGTTATGTTTTGAGAAAAGGATTTGGGTTCCTTTGTGTGGAGGTTTAAGGAAGGTTATTTTCGATGAAGCTCACAAATCGCGGTACTCTATCCACCCAGGAGCGGATAAGATGTACCAGGACCTTAAGGATTATTATTGGTGGCCTAGGATGAAAGGCGATGTGGCTGTTTATGTGAGCAAATGTTTAACATTCGCAAAGGTTAAAGCGGAATACCAGAAGCCTTCAGGACTTCTGCAACAACCGTAAATTCCCAAGTGGAAGTGGGAACAAATCTCCATGGATTTTATTACGAAGTTGCCAAGAACGCCAAAAGGCCATGATACTATTTGGGTAATAGTGGATCGATTAACGAAGTCAGCGCACTTCTTTCCTATCAGAGAGAAGGATAATACGAGCAAGTTGGCCGAATTTTACATAAAAGAGATTGTTACACGCCATGGAGTACCTCTCTCGATCATCTCTGATAGAGACGGAAGGTTCGTATCAAGGATTTGGCAATCCTTCAAAGAAGCTTTTGGCTCGCAATTGAATATGAGCACCGCGTTTCACCCGCAGACCAATGGTCAAAGCGAACGAACGATACAGACCTTGGAAGACATGCTGAGAGCATGTGTGATGGATTTGGGCGGTAGCTGGGATAAGCATTTGCCTTTGGTTGAATTTTCATACAACAACAACTACCACACCAGTATTGGTGCCGCGCCATTCGAAGCTCTATATGGCCGCAAGTGCAGATCACCACTTTGTTGGTCTGACGCAGGTGATAGACAGTTGGTTGGTCCTAATGTGGTCCAGGAAACCACAGACAAGATTGCACAGATCCGAGATCGCATCAGTGCGGCTCGTGACCGTCAGAAAGCTTACGCGGATCGAAAAAGGAAACCTCTGGAGTTTGAGGTAGGAGACATGGTTTTGTTGAAGGTATCGCCCTGGAAGGGTGTGGCACGCTTTAGGAAGCGTGGGAAGTTGAATCCGCGGTATATTGGTCCGTTCAAAATCTTGGAAAGAATTGGGTCCGTAGCATACAAGCTGGACTTACCTGCCGAACTGGATGGTGTTCACGATACGTTCCACGTATCAAATTTGAGGAAGAGTCAAACGCAAGATACCGTTGTCATTCCTACCGACGAAATTCATGTTGACGACACGCTCCACTTCGTTGAAGAACCTGTTGAGGTTACGGATTGGAAAGTGAACAAGACCCGCCGGAGCAGTGTTAAGCTCGTCAAGGTTCGTTGGAATGCCAGACATGGTCCTGAATACACCTGGGAATGTGAGGACCGGATGAAAGAGAAATACCCCCACCTATTTCCTAATAACCCTGCTTCTACAAGCAGAACTTAAAATTTCGGGACGAAATTTTTCTAACGGGGGGAGAATGTGACAACCCTCACTAAACCAGGTATCCGTACGACTTAATTAATGACTAATTACTGCTTAATTACTGTGCTTACTTGAAATTACTGATGAACTGCTACTTGATTTCTGATACATGCATATTCCTGCATCATACTTTACATACCGTTACTACATTATTTACATGCTGAACCTTAGTGACAAACATGATGCACAAAAGCACAGTAGCACTATGAACGGATAACCTATTGAACATGCTGATAAGCCAGCATCAGGCAGATATTGCCTCTTAGGCCTGTATGAGCCAGAAATATTTCACTACACCCATAGTGAGTGTAGGGACACAAGGGTTGTAGAACTGCGTCTCTAGGAATAAGATACGATGACAGGATGTGCCTAGGACATACACTAAGCACAAAACTCAGCACTTTAATTAACAATTCAGCTTTTAGCTAACTAATAAAGTGCCAAAACGTGAGAAAAATATTACTAGACACTTTCCAAAGTGTCAGGAATAAGTTGTGTCACTAAAAAGGGTATTAACGACACTTAAAAGCGTTGTTAAGCACTTTAACGGATTAGTATCCAACCGAACAACCGGACTACACCTGGAACATGAAAATATTGCAATTAACATTATTGGTCTTTTTCTGAGCCAGTTAGGGTCCCTGAATACCCTAACACCCGCCATAAAGCACAACGCACAAATAACCGGGTTAACCCCTAACTTAACTAACATATCTAACTATTAATCTAATGGATAGTTGAAATCCAACCAAACTACCCCCCCCCCTCACTAACCGTCCCCAACTAGAGGGGACATACTTGTCCTCCTTTGATTATTTTAATCAAAGATATTTAAAATCTAAAGGACATAAAATCCATTGGGTTATGACTAAACAATTGTCTATAAGTATCATCCTTTGCACCAAGAACACTTACATTCCATTTTACCACACAAGAACACCCTCTCTCTCTCTCTCTAAAGGCTTCGGCCGAACACCCCCCTTGTACATCCATCATATTTTCGGCTTCCATCATCACATTTCAAGCTCATATAAGTGTCAAGGATCCCGCATAAGGAGTCTTGGTGCAAACGGAAGGCGAAGGACCTCACTCTCTTGCTTTTATCCATCCTATTTGCGTCTAGATTCTTCCCTAGCCTCGAGCTAGTGGTATGTTGCTTAAATCACCCTCTCGAACTATTTTGAAGTGGTTAATATGATATGTAACGGCTAAAACTCGTAATCTTACAAGTTGATGCATTAAAGTTTACTAAAAATGCAAGTAAAGATGGTTAATGGCTCATATGATGTGTAAATGATGTAGTAATTCAATTGTGTGGTTATTTGGACCCGATCTATGTTGTGGTAGCTCGGATCATCATTTAACCCGGTTTAGTCATGAACATAGATCATGACATAAGGCTGTTTTGAATGAAACAAGGGTTAAAGGGTGAAACTCTACCACACACGAATCATGAACTTGTGTAAAAGCGTTTTTACTTGTAAAATAGTGTTTAAAACTAGTAGATCTACGGATCTACAAGTGGTATTTTCAAAGGACCGAGTGTCAAGAAAATCATGTTTTCTAAAGACGGATCTTATGATAACTAGAATGATTTTTAGAACACACAAGTGTGTAAACACTTGTGTAACACAAAGTTTCGACAAAATAACAATTTTTGTAAAATTACAAGAAGATGTAAAGACGGGATTTCTTTAAAAGCAAGGTTTTTACGAGATCGGATTGCTTTATATAAAGATCCGCAAAAAGTAATGGGATTTACTACATAATTTTAGAAAACTACAAGTTCATGTGATTTATGCGATTTACATATATATTAACTAGTTTGTTGTGTTGGACGTTGTTTTGATTGAATAAGAAAACTAGTTGATTGATTTATAAAAGAAAATGATACACTTGAAAGCGTGGCCACCTCTAGTTACAGAGGAAACTCTGGCGAAATTTTTCCAAAAACCTAACACTTAGAATTATTTTCACTATAAGTGTTAGAAATACTTTTCGACATGTTTTCAAAATATAAGTTTCGCCACGACTTTATTTACAAAATATCGGAGGTGGGATTTTCACAAAATTAAACGTGATAAATATATATTAGTAAATATATTTTTCACAACGTCACTTGTCAATTATTTTGTGAAGTGTATAAATATTATTTTTTGGGGTAAAAATAATATTATCGAACGTTAACGAATCCAAAATAATACGAACGCTTTCACGATAAATATATAAGTTACACCGGTAATTATTATTACCACTCGATTGTTAAAATGTAACTTACGCAATTTAAAGAAATAATTATGAACGCATATATTTGACAAAGTATTATTTTGGGAGAATTTTGTGAAGTAAAAATATAATATTTTTGAGAAAAATAATTATATTTTGAAGTAAGAAATAAATATATATTAAGTGAGACTTAATAATAAATTACGAACGCACATGTATTAAATCCCCCATCCTTGGGAAGGAGAATAATTACCAAGTATGCGCAGAATGTAAACACGAAATAGTTGTCTAACTATTTCCCAAAAACTTAAGCCATAAAGTTAAGGCACGGCCGTCCGTCTAATAGAGTTGGCACATGTAGGTCGTTGCACAGCTGCTTGACTTGGAGTATTACTTGGTAGAGACGCACCGCTGTGAGTTCATGTCCCCCTTTTCTCTTAACTGTTTTCAGTTTTCTAAACTGCGGGGGTGAAATACATGTTACTATGATTACGAATATTTCTTACATGGTATGGTTAGCGTAAGGAGGGTTATTACTTAGATCATGTGAATGGGTAGGCGGAAACTTGAGGTCATTAATCCTCAGGGTAGGACCGAGGGGCAGGAGCGCTAGATCTACTTGGGTGTAGCGAGCCCAACCCCAGGCCTAGCATAACGGACCTCGGGGTGACTTTGTATCCAACGCATAAGTCTGCTAGGTTTGAGCCTTCCTACTTGCATTTCACACATATCAATGGCCTTGCAAACCATTGGTGATCTCTTTTTCCTTATTTGCTACATACCAGGATTTTTATACAAACAAAAGTTTATTTACTCACTTACACATGAACTCGCTCAACATTATTGTTGATTTTTCAACTTACATGTATTTCAGGGAATTAAAGGATCTGGCACGGTATGGCACGTTTTCCCGCTGCACTAATACGAGGTCATCTGGGTTTAGGGAATGTGACTCTTTTCTGGACAAGTCACAGTCCTTAAACCGTGTTTGTGTTATGTTGATGTCTGTGTTTGTTGAACAATGTTTATGTTCTAGGGTGTGTTCCCGTTGATACAATGTTATTGTACTTGGTTTTTAAAACTAAATTAAAAGGATGATCTTGCATGATTTTATTTCATATAGCTTCTTTATGATTAAGCTATAGTATTAAGAAGTCACACCAAATTAACCATGCTTCCGCAAAGCCAGGGTGTGACAGAACTGCACCAGGATCATCGTGCGCTACTAGCGATGCTGGGGACAGGCCCAAAAAACTGGGGACTAGCCCAAAAACTGGGGACAAGCCCAAAAAAACTGGGGACTAGCCCAAAAACTAGGGATAAGCCCAAAAACTGGGGACAAGCTCATATAACTTTGGAGACTTCTGTGGATACTTGATCCTTCATTAAGGATATATCAATCTTCTGCAAAACTCAGAATTAAGTGAAGGAAGGATAAAGGATCCAAGGTCCTTATCCTTGTAAATAAATTAATTAAAGAAATGGATAAATTGAAGTTAGATCATTACCAGAGTGAGGATCATCTATCCTCTGAGGATCCTTTATGGACATCAGACACATAGATAGTTGAGGATCCTATATCCTTATTACATGAAGTATCTTTTTAAATGGACAGCATTCCAAGCTCTTGGTAGCAAATCTCCTTCCATTGTTAATAATCGATATGCCCCCTTTCCTGCCTCAGCTTCAATAAGGTAGGGACCTTCCCACTTTGGTGCTAACTTGCCATCAGCAGGATTGGTGGTATTTTGGAATGCTTTCCTCAACACCATATCACCAACCTGAAACTTCCTGATCCTGACATTCTTGTTATAAGCTCCAGCCATCCTTTGTTGATAACTAGCCATTCTTATCCTTGCCAAATCCATGAGTTCTTCTATGGCATCCAGGTCTTGAACCAAGTTTTCAGCATTTCCTTCATGATCACGGATGCTTGTTCTAGCAGTAGGAACCACCATCTCTGTAGGGATCACTGATTCTGCTCCAAACACTAAAGAAAAAGGAGTCTGACCAGTAGCATTCTTGGGAGTTGTCCTATCAACCTATAACACATAAGGTAGTTCTTCTGCCCATTTTCCTTTCCTGGATCCAAGCTTCTTCTTAAAGTTGTTGATGATGATCTTGTTGGATGATTCTGCTTGACCATTAGCTTGTGGGTGGATTGGTGTTGATGTTATCATCTTAATCCCCCAGCTGTCATAAAAGTTAGTAGTTCTACTCCCAATAAATTGGGATCCATTATCACAAACAATTTCAGAAGGGATACCAAATTTGTTAATAATGTTTCTTTTAATAAAGGATATCACTTCTTTCTCTCTGACTTGAGCAAAAGCTTCAGCTTCTATCCACTTGGAAAAATAATCAGTCATAGCGAGCATGAACACTTTCCCACCAGGTGCCTTGGGAAGTTTACCAACTATATCCATTCTCCATCTCATGAATGGCCAAGAAGAGGATATAGGATGCAGGAGCTCTGCTGGTTGGTGAAGGATATTACTATCTCTCTGACAAGGATCACATCTCTTGGCATAATCAACAGCATCCTTCTTCATTGTAGGCCAATAGTATCCTGATCTAAGGATCCTTGAGAATAGTGCTCTGCCCCCAGTATGGTTTCCACAATCTCCTTCATGAAAATCCTTTAAGAATTCTTGAACCTCAGGATCATCAATGCACCATAGGTATGGACCTGCAAGGGATCGTTTATATAACATGTTATTCAATATTGTAAATTGAGATACCTTGATTTTGAAAGCCCTGCGGTTTTCTCCTGTAGGGATCTCTCCATGTTGTATATATCTCATGATTGGAAGGATCCATGATCCTGAACGAGATTGTGTATCATTACTAGGTGTGACACCTGTGCCTCTGCGACCATCAAACAAATACTAAATTAATGAAATATTGTGTATCATACTTGGGATTTGTAAAAATATGTGCATCACTTACATATATCAGTTCTTGTTTGATTTCGAGCTTTAAATCGCTTTCTGGAAGGTTATACGCGATCTGATGCGTAAAAATAACCAGTTTAATGCAACAAACACTCCGGAATAGTGACACAGGCTTAACATACCTTAAAAAACCTATACATAACTTAGAAATAAGTTTTGGAAGGTTTGGTATGGCGAAATCAAGTTTATTCGCTTACAGGGGCTAATTTCGACAAACTGCGAAAGTATGCCGATTCATACTGTAACGAACATTTCGGAACTTGATCATAAGTTAAATATGCCCTAAATATCCTTTACATAGCTTAGAAATAGGCTTTGAGGTGTTTGGTGTGCAAAAATAAACTTTCTTGATCAATAGGGACTAAAAGCGTCAAAAAGTGCATAAGTTTGCATTTTCGCGCATATCTTACGTTCTGAATATATCCGGACATCCAAAAATTTATGTAAGCATTAAAATATTTTATTTTAGTGTTTGGCATGATAAAATTCCATTCGTCGCGTAATTTGGATTGTTATTTGCATCAGTTCGTGTTTCGTCGTAATTAACCGAACAACGCAACCGTACGGCCAAACGAACCGACATCTGAGATATTTTTGAGCATATTTTAAGATCCCTATACTTACGCGGCTTAAACGAACCGACTTCATTTTGAGCCTTGAAATGAGGTTAACGGGGCTTAAACGTGCCAAAAACGCATCAAAATGCATGTTTTTCAAGTGCAGAGACCTGTTTTAACATTTCTGCCAAAGTTTTCTAAGCCTGGGGCGTAAGCCTTGATCAATTCTTACGCGGCCGGCGAGAGCCCATTAGACAGAAACTTCATTTTCAGCATTCTGGTCATATTTCAGAGATTTTAATGCAAAATTCTCAATACCTTGGCCTGAAAATTGATGGTTTTTAGCATCCCATTGTATTATAATACCTTGGGCCCATGTGTAAGGCCAAGATTCAAGCTTGTTTTTTGATGAACGATCCTAACGGTTCTTGGTTTTCTATAAATACCCACCTCCACTCATTCCATTCTTCACACCTTGATCTGATTTGTTCTCTAAGTTGGGGTTCAAACACTACATACCTGAGAATAATTGGATCAAACTTCCATTCTTGGACCTCTTGTAAGTATTCTTTCGTTCTTTTTCGCGTTTTTAGCGTGAAAGTTAAACAGGTGTTTGACTTCTAGCTTTGACCAGTTTATAGTCAACACGAAGTTTGTTGAACTTCGCAACGTGAGCGTAATCACGATGGTTATAGTCCCAAGTGATTGTACCTACTGATTACCACATTGATTAGGTGTAGTGACGAGTCGTAGTTTCGGCCAAAATGCGTATTTAAACGTATTTTGTAACCAAACTATTCTTGGGTATCAAAACCATTTGTTTTGATATCTAACTTGTCACACCCCCAAAATCCACACGCGGAGTACTACCGCTTGGGAGCGTGACTGACCAGGATCAAGCCACCAATCATATATAACAATGTTTATAGCAAAAGTAAATGTCATTAAACCAAACCCATCCATATGAAAGGTGTTTAAAACATAAGTAATAGTTCAACGTTTAGCGGAAGCAAATAAGTAAAAGCCCAATCATAAATAAGTATGTAATGTCATATCGTTCAATAATAGCATTCACGATCCTTGTCCACAACGACTTGCTCCTCCCTGTGCAAGCTCCATATGTACCTATGGTCCTGCAAGGCATGCAGCAGAGAGTCAACAACTAGTTGAGCGATTTCACATAAAGTATGTTCGTAGCAGTAATACGTATGTTCATTTGGTGGGGGCTTCCCACGTATGTATGTACTAATAGTGGGGGTTTCCCATTATTATATTTATTACTAATGGGGGCTTCCCATGTTTATCCTTACTAGACTATTGTAACCATGTGTTCATCTTAATCCGAGAACAGGAATACGTACAAGGTCACGTAGGTTTTACGTGAGTGCCCTTCCCCGAGGACAGTGGTACGCGTGGGGTTTACGTAGGTTTTACGTAAGTGTCCTTCCGACCCCGAAGACAGTAGTAGGCATGAGTTTACGTAGGTTTTACGTAAGTGTCCTCCTGACCCGGGAGACAGTGGTAGATACTAGTTTACGTAGGTTTTACGTAAGTGTCCTGACTAACCTGAGGACGATGGTATATAGTCTAGCAATAGTGTAAGTACGAGTAATTATCCAATTCAAATCTTTCCAACCCAATTCCCAACCCGGGAATCCCATGCCTTGGCTGTGTGAACTCACCTTGGTTTGCTCGGTATGTTATTGCTTCTAGGGTTAATTAACTGTCTAAGTCCGTTACACACGACCTAGGATACATTGCACATGATTCGATGTAAGTGTTATATTCAAGTAGGGTTTACAATTTCTTAAAAGTCCAAACAACAGTGATTCCGTGTGATATATCTTTACAGATTTACGTGACATAGATTGCACACACATGAAGTATCATACAGTAACATTCGGTAGCACACCGTCATATACAGAACACGTAGTAAGCTTTAACACTGGTGCTTGTCCTAAACTTAGGCTACACATCACTTATAATGCTCAGACAACATCATTCAAATCATGTGCTCATCATCGTCAAATTCGTTATTCAATATTAGCAGTTTAATATAATCATTTTCTGCATGCTTATAATGGAACCATATATATATATATATATATATATTATTCATTATTCGATCGTCAGAACAATCAAATCATCATTCTAAAAACAATACAACAATTACTAACATATGAAACTCGGACCAAGGGTTGATGTAAAGGTCGGACAAGGCACATCAAAGGAAAAATCAGACAAGGGCATCCCATACTACAAAACTCGGACTAGGGGTGGGGGTTTGGGGGCCATAAAGCTCGGACAAGAACAAGGGGACTTCCCCTTGTTAAAACTCGGACAGGATATGGCAAGCACCAAAAATTCGGACCATGGGGGTGGGGGTTAAAGCTCGGACAACCCCTCCCCTACATGCAAAACTCGGACCCCCCCCATTCTCTTAAACAAAGTCGGACCACCCTTTCAAGGGTTTAAAGGTCGGACATGGCACCCACTAATGAAACTCGGACCTCACATAAATGTCATATAAAAGTCGGACTTGAGTCCTTATCAAAACTCAGACAACATTCATATGTTTAAGAGTTCGGACCTATATCCATGTGTAACAAAGGTCGGACATGTGTACAATGTGCAAAGCTCGGATTCAAAGCTTCACAAAAAGTCGGACATCATTGTTTATACAAAAAGTTCGGACTAAGTGTCATAACCACAAACTCAGACAATTACAATCATTCACAAAACTCAGACAAACAACTAGTCATATGTTCATTGCATTGTAACAGTTACGTTTTCACACTATCATGACGAAGAAACCCTAATTACATTGTATCTGTCTAGCATCAATCCAATTATCAAATCAATCATGTATTCTTAATCACCAGGCAATCGATTAAACGATTATTCAATATCATTATCATCATAATCAGAATCCAATCAATAATCACAGAGAGTATCATATGAAGAACTAGGGTTTTACCAAGAATCACAAGAATCAAGAATTGATAATAATCAAGCAATCAATAAACAATTACCTTGCACTGATTCTAGAGAAAATGTGGAATCAAGGGTGATGAATATCTTGTGCCAATGATGATGGTGATGATTGCCAGAGAGAACCAAAGAAAGTGAAAGTACGTGCTTTGTTTTGTGTAATGATTAGTGAAAAGGGATTAGGGTTAAGAATAGTTTAAGTTTCACTAATTACTCTATGCATCCCTAAGTATCATAATTTACAATAGTACACCATCTCAAAATAGTTCACAGTTTCACCACCAAATTCATACATTTGACAAATCTTTCATAATCAACACATATACTTAACTGAATCAAAAACGTTACAGTTTCACAGCAAACTAATTGTGCAAGCAAACAATTAAACAATCAATAAACGTGCAATAAATGCGAAAATAGAATCTTGGAAACTCGAGTTGTCACATTATCCCTAACCTGAAAGAAATTTCGTCCCGAAATTTAGCATGCGGTTACTGAGGAAGCTAGGTAAGTTATATCGTTTACTGGTTTTCCTGGGGTGTCACATCATCCCCCCGTTGATTTGGAATTTCGTCCCGATATTCTGCAGTAGTAGCTTCAGCCTCAGCAGTGGTTGCACGGTTTTTGAATAACTGGGGATACTTGAGTTTCATTTGATCTTCACGCTCCCAGGTGAACTCTGGGCCGTGACGGGAATTCCAACGAACTCGAACAAGAGGGATTCTCGTGTTCTTAAGGACCTTAACGTCCTGGTCCGTGATTTCAACTGGTTCCTCGACGAACTGCAACCGCTCGTCGATAGTGAGTTCCTTAAAAGGAACTATGAGGGTCTCATCTGACAGACACTTCTTCAGATTCGACACGTGAAATACGTTGTGAACTGCACCGAGTTCAGCTGGTAGGTTTAGTCTGTAGGCTACTTAGCCTATTCTTTCAGTGATTTCGAACGGTCCAACATACCATGGATTGAGCTTGTCTCGTTTACCAAAACGAACCACACCCTTCCAGGGTGAGACTTTGAGTAGCACTCGATCCCCAACTTGGAATTCGAGCGGTTTTCTGCGTTTATCAGCATAGCTTTTCTGGCGATCACGAGCTGCCGCCATACGTTGTCGTATCTGCGCAATCATTTCCATGGCGTCCACTACAATCTCTGGACCCGTGATCTGACTATCCCCCACCTCTGCCCAACAGAGAGGTGACCGGCATTTACGCCCGTACAATGCCTCAAATGGAGCGGCTTGAATGCTGGTGTGATAGCTGTTATTATACGAAAACTCCACCAAAGGAAGATGCTTTTCCCAGCCGTTGCCGAAATCGATAACACACGCCCGAAGCATGTCTTCTAAAGTTTGAATAGTGCGCTCAGACTGCCCATCCGTCTGAGGATGATATGCTGTGCTCATGTCTAACCGTGAGCCAAAAGATTTGTGCATCGGTTGCCATAACTCTGACGTGAATCGTGCATCCCGATCCGAAATGATGGAGGTGGGCACCCTGTGCCTCGAAACAACTTCTTTAAGATAAACGTCTGCGAGAGTGGAGAACTTATCCGTTTCCTTAATAGCCAAGAAATGAGCAGACTTGGTGAGTTGATCCACGATCACCCATATAGTATCATTCCCACGCTGGGATCTGGGTAGGCCTGTAACAAAATCCATGGAAATTTCTTCCCATTTCCATTGCAGTATCTTGGGTTGCTGAAGTAGGCCCGCTGGTTTCTGATACTCCACTTTGACTTTTGCACATGTCAAACACTTGCCGACGTAAGTCGCGATGTGGGCTTTCATGCTAGGCCACCAATATGTTGTTTTAAGATCGTGGTACATTTTATCCGAACCTGGATGTACCGAATAGCGAGACTTATGAGCTTCATCCATCACAAGTTCCCGTAAACCTGGGTATACTACCTGCTTGTGCAGCTGCAAGTGCCGCAGCTACTCGTTCATTGATAAGTGCCGTCAACTGGGCTTGAGTCATGTTCACACGTCCAGACATGATCTTCATAGTAAAAGTAGGGTAAGTGAGAAGGGTTCGCGAGTAGTGCGATGACAAAAGAGTGTAAGCACATAGGTGTTCTCAAGCAACAACAAATAGTGAGCAATGTAATTTAAGCATACTACGAGCAAAGTTCTATGCAATTCTAGCATGTAGGCAATAAACATAAACCTTATTACCTAGGAGGTTGAGTCTTGCACGTGGAGCGAAGCGTCGTTGTGGATCGTTGAGAGCACTGTTCTGGTTATAGTCTGGTTTTAATAAAAACGTTTTTCCCATATTAAAACCAAGTTCTCTATAACCAATGGCTCTGATACCAATCTGTCACACCCCCAAAATCCACACGCGGAGTACTACCGCTTGGGAGCGTGACTGACCAGGATCAAGCCACCAATCATATAGAACAATGTTTATAGCAAAAGTAAATGTCATTAAACCAAACCCATCCATATGAAAGGTGTTTAAAACATAAGTAATAGTTCAACGTTTAGCGGAAGCAAATAAGTAAAAGCCCAATCATAAATAAGTATGTAATGTCATATCGTTTAATCATAGCATTCACGATCCTTGTCCACAACGACTTGCTCCTCCCTGTGCAAGCTCCATATGTACCTAAGGTCCTGCAAGGCATGCAGCAGAGAGTCAACAACTAGTTGAGCGAGTTCACAGAAAGTAAGTTCGTAGCAGTAATACGTATGTTCATTTGGTGGGGGCTTCCCACATATGTATATACTAATAGTGGGGGTTTCCCATGATTATATTTTACTAATGGGGGCTTCCCATGTTTATCCTTACTAGACTATTGTAACCATGTGTTCATCTTAATCCGAGAACAGGAATACGTACAAGGTCACGTAGGTTTTACGTGAGTGCCCTTCCCCGAGGACAGTGGTACGCGTGGGGTTTACGTAGGTTTTACGTAAGTGTCCTTCCGACCCGGAAGACAGTAGTAGGCATGAGTACGTAGGTTTTACGTAAATGTCCTCCCAACCCGGGAGACAGTGGTAGATACTAGTTTACGTAGGTTTTACGTAAGTGTCCTGACTAACCTGAGGACGATGGTGTATAGTCTAGCAATAGTGTAAGTACGAGTAATTATCCAATTCAAATCTTTCCAACCCAATTCCCAACCCGGGAATCCCATGCCTTGGCTGTGTGAACTCGCCTTGGTTTGCTCGGTATGTTATTGCTTCTAGGGTTAATTAACTGTCTAAGTCCGTTACACACGACCTAGGATACATTGCACATGATTCGATGTAAGTGTTATATTCAAGTAGGGTTTACAATTGCTTAAAAGTCCAAACAACAGTGATTCCGTGTGATATATCTTTACAGATTTACGTGACATAGATTGCACACACATGAAGTATCATACAGTAACATTCGGTAGCACACCGTCATATACAGAACACGTAGTAAGCTTTAACACTGGTGCTTGTCCTAAACTTAGGCTACACATCACTTATAATGCTCAGACAACATCATTCAAATCATGTGCTCATCATCATCAAATTCGTTATTCAATATTAGCAGTTTAATATAATCATTTTCTGCATGCTTATAATGGAACCATATATATATATCATTCATTATTCGATCGTCAGAACAATCAAATCATCATTCTAAAAACAATACAACAATTACTAACATATGAAACTCGGACCAAGGGTTGATGTAAAGGTCGGACAAGGCACATCAAAGGAAAAATCGGACAAGGGCATCCCATACTACAAAACTCGGACTAGGGGTGGGGGTTTGGGGGCCATAAAGCTCGGACAAGAACAAGGGGACTTCCCCTTGTTAAAACTCGGACAGGATATGGCAAGCACCAAAAATTCGGACCATGGGGGTGGGGGTTAAAGCTCGGACAACCCCTCCCCTACATGCAAAACTCGGACCCCCCCATTCTCTTAAAAAAAGTCGGACCACCCTTTCAAGGGTTTAAAGGTCGGACATGGCACCCACTAATGAAACTCGGACCTCACATAAATGTCATATAAAAGTCGGACTTGAGTCCTTATCAAAACTCAGACAACATTCATATGTTTAAGAGTTCGGACCTATATCCATGTGTAACAAAGGTCGGACATGTGTACAATGTGCAAAGCTCGGATTCAAAGCTTCACAAAAAGTCGGACATCATTGTTTATACAAAAAGTTCGGACTAAGTGTCATAACCACAAACTCAGACAATTACAATCATTCACAAAACTCAGACAAACAACTAGTCATATGTTCATTGCATTGTAACAGTTACGTTTTCACACTATCATGACGAAGAAACCCTAATTACATTGTATCTGTCTAGCATCAATCCAATTATCAAATCAATCATGTATTCTTAATCACCAGGTAATCGATTAAACGATTATTCAATATCATTATCATCATAATCAGAATCCAATCAATAATCACAGAGAGTATCATATGAAGAACTAGGGTTTTACCAAGAATCACAAGAATCAAGAATTGATAATAATCAAGCAATCAATAAACAATTACCTTGCACTGATTCTAGAGAAAATGTGGAATCAAGGGTGATGAATATCTTGTGCCAATGATGATGGTGATGATTGCCAGAGAGAACCAAAGAAAGTGAAAGTATGTGCTTTGTTTTGTGTAATGATTAGTGAAAAGGGATTAGGGTTAAGAATAGTTTAAGTTTCACTAATTACTCTATGCATCCCTAAGTATCATAATTTACAATAGTACACCATCTCAAAATAGTTCACAGTTTCACCACCAAATTCATACATTTGACAAATCTTTCATTATCAACACATATACTTAACTGAATCAAAAACGTTACAGTTTCACAGCAAACTAATTGTGCAAGCAAACAATTAAACAATCAATAAACGTGCAATAAATGCGAAAATAGAATCTTGGAAACTCGAGTTGTCACATAACTTGTTTTCAAATTTTGTTAAACATGTTTAGCTCGTCACTTTTAGATTAGTGCTTATGTAGAGTCGTATGTCAAGGGTCTAAACAACTGCTTAGACTTTCGAACTAGACCCGTTTGGTCGATCATTAGGATCCGACCAAACATGTTTTTGTGACCATAGTTGAATAGGGAATAACCTTTCGAGGTTATACCTTATGGTCACTTCGTTTAAGTAGTTGTATGATAGGTAGTTTATATGCCTTAGGAAAATGACCAAAATGCCCTTTTTATGCATAATTGATGTTTAAGCATATGTTACCCAAACTTTTGTCACTTAACTGATTATGCAACATAATTAAATATGTTTAGGCATATAATACTTGTCATAGGACTAGTTAGGCGTTCCGAACGCGTTTTACGTGAACGACGCGTTAAAGTAGCATAAGCTACCTAAACGGGTCGTAATGGGTCGTAAGCACTTAGGTTAGGTTTCGTTTTAGTCTGTAGGCTTTGTTAAACCATATCATATGAGTTCCAATACTCATTTGGTTTACGAAACCACATACTATCCGATCTTCCAATTTAGGTCCTGTTTATTTACTTAGTTACCTATATTAGTTGCCGTTTGATTCCGTGATCCCTCTAGCTTGCTTGGTAGTTGTTAAAGACTTCTAAGCACACTCAAGTGAGTACATAGTCCCCTCTTTTACTGTTTTTCAAACGTTTTGGGGTGAAACACATGTGCCTACTTGTTACTTTCATGCTTTCCATGTTTTCATATCATATACTTGCTATGTTCATTAGTACACTATTAGTACATGATTTCATTATGTTTTGCTATGTATGTTCACTTAACATGCTAGCCCATTGTTTTACATTTTAAACTGTTCAAACCATTTGTAACCATTTGATGTATGTGAACCATTGGTAATCATCTGATATATGTGAACCATTTGTAACCATTTGATTGATGTGAACCATTGGTAATCATTTGATAGATGTGAACCATTAGTAACCATTTGATTGATGTGAACCATTTGTAACCATTTGATATACGTGAACCATTTGTAACCATTTGATATATGTGAACCATTTGTAACTGTTAGAACCGTTGGGTTAGGGAAGTGATTAGGTAACGGGGCGGGTGTAATGTGTTAAAAGCATGATGGATACGCCGCTGGTACTTCCTATATATAAATGCTTTTAACACATTATATATCGTTGCGTTATGTAGATCACTTGGGTAAACGATGTCACACAATGATGTTTCCTGAATAATTTAAACCATACGAGTTTTATCAACGAATTTCTACGAGATGTTTTACAATTTGAATTAATAAAACAAATGTTTTGGAGTTAAGAATCATGGCTACGAGATTTTATAAATCATATCCAACTTGATTTGAGTTGGTTAATTATGTCGCAATACTATACTTTTCAAAATAAGGTTTTTAAATAAGTATTGCAACATGTAAAACGAGCCATGAAACTGACACTCACATAAAACCTATGTACTCGCCGGCATTTTTATGCTGATGTATTTTCACATGTGTTTCAAGTACCATAGTTGATGATGATATTTGTGTACGCTCACATAGGAATGGACGAGGCCTTAGTGACTTAATAACAACGAAAGTCTATTTGTTCATGTTTTGTTTCAAATTCCAATGTAATGTATTACATTTAATTCAATAAAACGTAACTATTTAATCCATGGTTATGAAACAATGATTCTGTTACAACACTCCCCGACGTTTCCGCCACGTTTTGTTGTTTTACGTGGTCGGGGTGTGACAGAAAAGTTGGTTTCAGAGCCAATGGTTATAGGGAATTAGGTTATTAGTAATGCTTTGACCTAGACTATAACCTTCCTAGGACCCTAACGCGAGTTTACTTGCGTTTAGTCATAAAACCATACCGTTTCCTATCTTTAGGCAGCAACCACAATAAGAACACAAAATTCGAATCTGCTTTGAAAACTAATCATCTATTCTAGGATGATTTGTTATAAGGTTTCGAACCTTCAAAGTTTTCAAATTCTCCTCAAAGTTTGGTCTAAATAATGTGAACACGTGCAAACTGGAAGGGTGGGTGCCTGTACCCTTGTCTAAGGCTAGAGTGTCCGTATAAATCCGCAATATCGGACCAGTCACTCTTACCTGGGAACTCTTGGGGTGAGTGTCCACTTATAGGCGAGCATGTCTTCGCGATACATTATGAGGACCTATTTACTTTGATTTAGCCTTTGTGTGTCGTTTGTTTGCTTCGTGGTTCAAACAAATGACCATCACCTGTGATTTTGGTCGGTAGTTGTAACATCCTATTCTTACCCAACGCCATTTCATTTGTTTTCTCTCTTGTTTCCCCTTTTTAGAATGCCTCCACGACGCGAAAATCAGGTACCTATTGAAGTGTTGGCAGCTGTCATTACGCAGCAAATGACTGCTGCAATCCCGAACATCGTTGCTCAATGTAACCAAGCTCTCAACAACAATAATGCCCCCTGCAACTTCAAGACGTTCAACTCGGCTAAGCCATCAAAGTTTTCTAGGTCTCAAAGAGCGACTGCACTTCTGCAATGGTTCGAGAGTCTAGAGAGCACTTTCAAGCATGTTCAATGCCCAAATGAGTGAAAGGTAGAATTTGCATCTAGTGTCTTTGAGAAACGAGCTTTGACATGGTGGAATGGTGTGATGAGAGATAGGGGTGCCGATGTGGCACTGGCTCAAACGTGGGAAGAGCTTCGAGCTCTGACGATGAAGGAATTTTGTCCTCGCCACGAGATCAGGGCCTTGGAAAGGGAATTCGACGATCTTAAGCAAGATAGCGGTGAGCATCGAGCCTACACGGACCGTTATGAGGAGTTAAATCTATTATGCCCGAATATGGTTACGCCTTTGGATAAGGCAATCGAAAAGTACATTGATGGCCTCCCTGACCCAGTACAAGACATTGTGACTGGTAGTAACCCCACTACAGTTAGGCAGGCCATTGAGCTATCTGCTACCTTGACTGAATCTCAAATCAGGAAAGGTAAACTTTTCCGAAAAGGTGATAAGAAACCAATCGAGGAATCGAAACCCAAAGATGAACAGACTGAATCCTCCAAGAAGTCAAAGAAGCGAAAAGCTTCCCAGAACTTCGCCGTGGTTGCTCACAATGATCAAGCTGCCCCCAACCAACCAGCTCAACCCCCTGCTAGGAAGCCATACAACAGAACTGCACCCTTGTGCAACCAATGTAACCTTCATCATCATGCTAGTGTGAAGTGCCGCAAATGCCAAATTTATGGACTTATAAGGCATACAGCAAGAGTTTGCCGAGCTGCAGTTGCACCAAACCAAGCTGACAACAATCCTGCTCAAGCTCGTTTCCCACCGGGTTCTTGCTACAACTGTGGCGAGATGGGTCATTTCCGAAAAAAATTGCCCAAAGCTTCTAATGCAAATCCAACACTGGGATGAGCATCTGACCGACTAGAAGACAACACCGTTTAGAAATAATCATGCCTTATGTATTTTTTTCTTTTGTTGTCAAGGTCCATGAAACAGTTGTTATCGTTGTTTATAAATAAATCTTTTATTTACATTGCAATGTATTTATGTGGTTGCATGTATAAACAACATATCCCCTACAATACCGACAATCAAGGAATCGTATTCCTTGAAGAGCAGACTGCCCCAAAATTCTTCCATTTTATGATCTCTTGCATTTTCCACGAAAATCCTAAGTACCCGTTTCTTCCAAGGAAACGAAGTACAAGGCGCAAGTTACAACTCTGGACAAATACCCAAAGTACCACTATAAATCCTTAATAGGGTACCTGAGGGTATTTTCGTAAATCCTAAAATTGTTGTGTACCTTAATTAGAATATTACGTTTCTTTGAAAACAAAATCGATTTTTTGGAAGATCGTCCTATCTTCATAGATAGATTCTTGAAATTGATTAAAGTGCCAAATGAAATCCACGGATTGGATTCCTGGTGTGCTTTAAATATCCATGTCCAAAGATAACAAATTAAAGGTCAAGTTAAACAATTATGTGATTATGTGCTTATATGTTCCCTTTTATGTTTTTGTGTGATCCAAAATTTTGTTGTCCAAATCCTCGTAGAATCTTCCATATCTTCGTATAAGGGATTCATAGTAGGATATCCAAAGGTACTACCTTAAATCCTTAATGGGCTTCTATGTAATAGTTAAGACCCTTGGATTATAAAGTACTATTCCATAATTAGACCCCTTGAGTGGTCTAGTTAAACAGATTGATCCAAAAATCTGGTTAGGAATATCATGTGATGATATAGCCGAAAAGACTCCTTGGTGGTTTAATTAAAGAGATCATTTGTCGATCTAATTAAAAGGACCCTATGGTAGTCTAGTCACACTCATCACAGGTTTGATTTTCTTCCCCTTCACATTACAAAACAAACTGTGCGGACTGTGCAAGAAATTACGTAATTATGGATGCATACATAATTATGGAATTCAGTAGACAGAAACCACAACAAGTTTTTTCATGTGTCTAGAGTCGACTCAATTCATTTCCATTTCTGAAGAATACCCATTGAGGAAAATGACTCATTCCGTTCATTTTCGTTTCTGAAGAATATCCATCGAGGGAAATGAATATCCTTGATTTTTCCTTCATTTCCGTTTCTGAAGAATACCCATTGAGGAAAATGACTCATTCCGTTCATTTTCGTTTCTGAAGAATATCCATCGAGGGGAAATGAATATTTTTGATTTTTTCTTTATTTCCATTTCTGAAGAATACCCATTGAGGAAAATGACTCATTCCATTCATTTTCATTTCTGAAGAATATCCATCGAGGGAAATGAATATCCTTGATTTTTCCTTCATTTCCATTTCTAAAGAATACCCATTGAGGAAAATGACTCATTCCGTTCATTTTCGTTTCTGAAGAATATCCATCGAGGGAAATGAATATCCTTGATTTTTCCTTCATTTCTATTTCTTAAGAATACCCATTGAGGAAAATGACTCATTCCGTTCATTTTCGTTTCTGAAGAATATCCATCGAGGGAAATGAATATCCTTGATTATTCCTTCATTTCCGTTTCTGAAGAATACCCATTGAGGAAAATGACTCATTCCGTTCATTTTCGTTTCTCAAGAATATCCATCGAGGGAAATGAATATCCTTGACTTTTCCTTCATTTCCATTTTGAAGAATACCCATTGAGGAAAATGACTCATTCTGTTCATTTTCGTTTCTGAAGAATGTACTTTGAGAGAAATAACAGGATTATGCCATGCATATCTTTGATGGGTTATTCTACGCAAATAGATAAACACCCTAGATTCCATGCAAGACAATTATTTAACACAACGTCACAGACAGACTCCTACGAATAAATTTCGGGACGAAATTTCCTAAAGTAGGGGAGACTGTGACACCTGTGCCTCTGCGACCATCAAACAAATACCAAAGTAATGAAATATTGTGTATCATACTTGGTATTTGTAAAAATATGTGCATCGTTTGCACATATCAGTTCTTGTTCGATTTCGAGCTTTAAATCGCTTTCTGGAAGGTTATACGCGATCTGATGCATAAAAATAACCAGCTTAATGCAGCAAACACCCCAGAACAGTTACACAGGCTTAAAATACCTTAAATAACCTTTAGAAATAAGTTTTGGAAGGTTTGGTATGGCGAAATCA
Organism: Helianthus annuus; assembly: GCF_002127325.2. NCBI lineage: Eukaryota > Viridiplantae > Streptophyta > Magnoliopsida > Asterales > Asteraceae > Helianthus > Helianthus annuus. Next base: position 148,856,480 of record NC_035434.2, read on the forward strand.
AGTTTATTCGCTTATAAGGGCTATTTTCGACAAACTGCAAAAGTATGCCGATTCGTACTGTAACAAACATTCCGGAACTTGATCATAAGTTAAATATGCCCTAAATATCCTTTACATAGCTTAGAAATAGGCTTTGAGGTGTTTGGTGTGCAAAAACAAACTTTCTTGATCAATAGGGACTAAAAGCGTCAAAAAGAGCATAAGTTTGCATTTTCGCGCATATCTTACGTTCTGAATATATCCGGACATCCAAAAATTTATGTAAGCATTAAAATATTTTATTTTAGTGTTTGGCATGATAAAATTCCATTCGTCGCGTAATTTGGATTGTTATTTGCATCCGTTCGTGTTTCGTCGTAATTAACCGAACAACGCAACCGTACGGCCAAACGAACCAACATCTGAGATATTTTTGAGCATATTTTAAGTTCCCTATACTTTAATTTCATTTTAGAGCCTTGAAATGAGGTTAACGGGGCTTAAACGTGCCAAAAATGCATCAAAATGCATGTTTTTCAAGTGCAGGGACCTGTTTTGACATTTCTGCCAAAGTTTGCTAGGCATGGGCCGTAAGCCTTGATCAATTCTTACGCGGCCGGTGAGAGCCCATCAGACAGAAACTTCATTTTCAGCATTCTGGTCATATTTCAGAGGTTTTAATGCAAAATTCTCAATACCTTGGGCTGAAAATTGATGGTTTTTGGCATCCCATTGTATTCTAATACCTTAGGCCCAAGTGTAAGGCCAAGATTCAAGCTTGTTTTTCGATGAACGATCCTAACGGTTCTTCGTTTTCTATAAATACCCACCTCCACTCATTCCATTCTTCACACCTTGATCTGATTTGTTCTCTAAGTTGGGGTTCTAACACTCCATACCTGAGAATAATTGGATCAAACTTCCATTCTTGGACCTCTTGTAAGTATTCTTTCGTTCTTTTTCGCGTTTTTAGCGTGAAAGTCAAACAAGTGTTTGAATTCTAGCTTTGACCAGTTTATGATCAGCACGAAGTTCGTTGAACTTCGCAACGTGAGCGTAATCATGATGGTTATAGTCCCAAGTGACTATACCTATTAATTACCACGTTGATTAGGTGTAGTGACGAGTCGTAGTTTCGGCCAAAATGCGTATTTAAACGTATTTTGTAACCAAACTATTCTTGGGTATCAAAACCGTTTGTTTTCATATCTAACTTGTTTTCAAATTTTGTTAAACATGTTTTAAACATGTTTAGCTCGTCACTTTTAGATTAGTGCTTATGTATAGTCGTAAGTCAAGCGGTCTAAACAACTGCTTAGACTTTCGAACTAGACCCGTTTGGTCGATCATTAGGATCCGACCAAACATGTTTTTGTGACCATAGTTGAATAGGGAATAACCTTTCTAGGTTATACCTTACGGTCACTTCGTTTAAGTAGTTGTATGATAGGTAGTTTATATGCCTTAGAAAAATGACCAAAATGCCCTTTTTATGCATAATTGATGTTTAAGCATATGTAACCCAAAATTTTGTCACTCAACTGATTATGCAACATAATTAAATATGTTTAGGCATATAATACTTGTCATAGGACTAGTTAGGCGTTCCGCACGCGTTTTACGCGAACGATGCGTTAAAGTAGCATAAGCTACCTAAACGGGTCGTAATGGGTCGTAAGCACTTAGGTTAGGTTTCGTTTTAGTATGTAGGCTTTGTTAAACCATATCATATGAGTTCCAGTACTCATTTGGTTCACGAAACCTCATCCTATCCGATCTTCTGATTTAGGTCCCGTTTATTTACTTAGTTACCTATATCAGGTGCCGTTTGATTCCGTGATCCCTCTAGCTTGCTTGGTAGTTGTTCAAGACTTCTAAGCACTCTCAAGTGAGTACATAGTCCCCTATTTTACTGTTTTTCAAACGTTTTGGGGTGAAACACATGTGCCTACTTGTTACTTTCATGCTTTCCATGTTTTCATATCATATACTTGCTATGTTCATTAGTACACTATTAGTACATGATTTCATTATGTTTTGCTATGTATGTTCACTTAACATGCTAGCCCATTGTTTTACATTTTGAACTGTTCGAACCATTTGTAACCATTTGATGTATGTGAACCATTGGTAATCATTTGATATATGTGAACCATTTGTAGCCATTTGGTTTATGTGAACCATTGGTAATCATTTGATAGATGTGAACCATTAGTAACCATTTGATTGATGTGAACCATTTGTAACCATTTGATATATGTGAACCATTTGTAACCATTTGATATATGTGAACCATTTGTAACTGTTTGAACCGTTGGGTTAGGGAAGTGATTAGGTAACGGGGCGGGTGTAATGTGTTAAAAGCATGGTGGATACGCCGCTGGTACTTCCTATATATAAGTGCTTTTAACACATTATATATCGTTGCATTATCTACATCACTTGGGTAAACAATGTTGAAACGATGTCACACAATGATGTTTCCTGACTAATATAAACCATACGAGTTTTATCAACGAATTTCTACGAGATGTTTTACAATTTGATTTAATAAAACAAATGTTTTGGAGTTAAGAATCATGGCTACGAGATTTTATAAATCATATCCAACTTGATTTGAGTTGGTTAATTATGTCGCAATACTATACTTTCCAAAATAAGGTTTTTAAATAAGTATTGCAACATGTAAAACGAGCCATGAAACTGACACTCACATAAAACCTATGTACTCGCCGGCATTTTTATGCTGATGTATTTTCACATGTGTTTCATGTACCATAGTTGATGATGATATTTGTGTACGCTCACATAGGAATGGACGAGGCCTTAGTGACTTAATAACAATGAAAGTCTATTTGTTCATGTTTTGTTTCAAATTCTAATGTAATGTAATACATTTAATTCAATAAAACGAAACTACTTAATCCATGGTTGTGAAACAATGATTCTGTTACAACACTCCCCGACGTTTCCACCACGTTTTGTTGTTTTACGTGGTCGGGGTGTGACACTAGGGATGATTTCAGAATCCTCTCCTATCTCCATAGCTATATGATCCTCAATAGCAGGAGTTAGGATATGAATAATAGGGATTTTAATATCCTCCGAAATCTTCATGGATGATCCAAGGTTGGCCAGTGCATCAGCTTCTGCATTTTCTTCTCTGGGTACCTGTGTCAAACTAAAGGAAACAAAGGAGAGTGCCAATTCCTTGACTATCTCTGAATATTTGATTAGCTTTTCACCTTTAACAGCATAGGATCCATTAAAGTGATTAGTAATTAATAATGAATCTACATGTACCTCAAGATACCTGATTCTCATATGCTTGGCAATTTGCAAACCAGCTATCAAGGCTTCATATTCAGCCTCATTGTTAGTAGTTTGAAACTCACAAGCTATGGAGTGGGGTATTATGTCCCCCTGTGGCGATTTTAGTAGTATTCCAAGTCCTGTTCCTTTGACATTAGAGGCTCCATCAGTGAAGAGTATCCAAGGATCCTTAGTCTCTTCAAGTTGTTGGACTTCTAACTCAGCTTCCCTTTGCAAGTCACTACTGAAATCTGCCACAAAGTCAGCTAAGGCTTGGGATTTAATGGCAGTTCTAGGCTCATATCTTATATCATAAGCACCGAACTTTACTGCCCATTTGGCCATCCTTCCTGACATTTCAGGTTTCCTGAGAACATTCTTAATTGGAAAGTTAGTCCTAACAATAATGGCATGAGTTTCAAAATAATGTCTTAATTTAGTAGATGCCATAATCAAAGCAAGGATAAGTTTTTCTAAATGTGAATACCTGGATTCAGCATCAAGCAAACTCTTACTTACATAATAGATAGGATGTTGTATACCTTCGTGATCCTTAACAAGGACTGCCCTTACTGCTTTGGAAGAGACTGCCAAATATAAGGATAATATATCCCCTTTTTCTGGTTTCATCAAGGCAGGAGCTGAGGATAGGTAATCCTTAAGGGCTTTGAGAGCATTTTCCTGCTTTTCAGTCCACTTAAATTTCTTGTTCTTTCTCAAAATGTCATATAATTCCTTGCACTTTTCTGATGACTTAGATATGAACCTGTTCAAGGCTGCGATCCATCCTATCAATCTTTGCACATCCTTTGCATTGGCAGGAGATTTTATGTTCACAATTGCCTTGATTTGCTCTAGACTTGCCTCAATGCCTCTTTTTGTTACCATATAGCCTAGGAATTTACCTGCTTTAACACCAAAGTGACACTTGGAAGGATTAAGTTTCATATTAAATTTATCAAGGATATCAAATGCTTCCTCCAAGTCTCTAAGGTGATCCTCAGATTTCTTGGACTTAACCACCATGTCATCTATATAGACTTCCATAGTGTGTCCAATTTGTTCCTTAAACATCATATTGACTAGCCTTTGATAAGTAGCACCTGCATTTCTTAGTCCAAATGGCATAGCAATATAACAATATATACCAGTTGGGGTCATAAAGGCTGTATCCTCTTGATCAGATGGTTCCATCTGAATTTGCTGAAATCCAGATGAAGCATCCATAAAAGTCAACAACTCATGACCCGCGGTAGCATCCACCATGGAGTCAATGTGGGGTAATGGGAAAGGATCCTTGGGACATGCCTTGTTTAAATCAGTGAAATCGACACATACTCTCCATTTTCCATTTTTCTTTTGAACAACAACCACATTGGCTAACTACCTTGGATACTTAACCTCTCTTATCATACCTGCTCTGAGCAGTTTATCTATCTCCTCCTGGATAATGGTAATTCTCTCAGGTGCGAATTTCCTCCTCTTTTGATGTATGGGTTTAAATGACCTGTCAATGCCAAGTTTATGAGTAATTATATCTTTAGGGATACTTGTCATGTCTTCATGCTTCCAGGAGAAGGTAGTTTTTCTCTTCCTTAGGAAGGATACTAGATCCCGTTCAATGTTATCGAGGATCCCTGATCCTATGAAGATCTTGGATCCAGGATCCTGAGGATCCATAAGGATATCTATCACATCCTGTTCTCTTGCCTCCAGGACATCTCTTGGAGGATGCTTTAATTGCTATTGCTCCCTGGGTCTTGAGGTTAGTTTCATTGATGATGTGTAGCAATTCTTGGCTTCTTGTTGATCACTTTCAATCTTCACCACACCCCATGGACTAGGAAGCTTTACACATTGATGATATGTAGATGGGACTGCCTTCATGTCATGTATCCATGGCCTGCCAAGGATAACATTACAACAGGATAAGCAATCTATAACACAAAATTTCTGATAAGAATGAAGTCCTTCTATGTAGATGGGAAGTTTAATGTCCCCTAATGTGTTCTTGGTTTCTCCATTGAATCCCACAAGAACTGAGGATCTTGGGACAATATCCGATTCAGGAATGTTCCTCTTCTTGAGAACATCCAGTTGAATGATGTTTACTGAGCTTCCTCCATCTATCAAGATCCTGCGAACAAAATGGTTAGATATAAACAAGGTGATAACAAGACCAACATGATGAGGATCCTGAACATCAACACGATCATCCTCATCAAAAGTTATAACTTTCTCCTGTGTGACAGTAGAGGTTCGGATGGGTCTATCCCCATTATCCATCTTGGTTTCCTTGGCATGCCTCTTGGCTGCTGTAAAGGAAGGACCACATATGTCTGATCCTCCGGATATGAAGTTGATAATTTGCGCGTCAGCAGGAGGAGCAGGAGCTCTTTCCGGAACTTTCTCAGGATCCTAGATCCTTGACTTTTTTCTTCCCAATAGCTCCTTCAAGTGCCCTTTGCTCAACAAGTAACCAATCTCTTTTCTTAGTGCAATACATTCTTCAGTGAGATGACCAAAATCTTCATGATATGCACACCATTTGGATTTGTCTTTTGTTGCAGCTGGCTTATCACTTTTCCTTGCCATCTTGCTTTTTCACCTAGGTTCTGCATTGCAAGGATTTGTTCATTGTTATCAACAGAAAAACAATATTCAGAAATTGGAGGATAATCCTCTTCATCCTCTTCCTGTTCTATTGCATGCACATTCTGGTTATCAGACTTGTTGTAAGACTTGGACTTGTTATTCCTGAAGTAGGATCCTTGCTTTTCTTGTTTTGAGGATCCTGCCAGTCTTTCCTGGATCCTTTTGTCATCCTCTAGTCAGATGAATCTAAGGGCCCTAGTTCTTACTTCATCAAGATTCATGCAAGGGGTCATGACAAGATCATCATAGAATAATGAATCCCGAAGTAAACCCATTTTGAAGGCTTCTACAGCCGTAGCAATATCCAAATTAGGAATATCCAAGGATTCTTTTCTAAACTTAGTGATATAGTCTCTAAGTGATTCACTTTGACCTTGTGTTACCCTATATAGGTCACTAGTTAAACGTTCAAATTTTCTGCTACATGAGAATTGACTATTAAACAGATTAACTAGATTAGCAAATGAAGTAATGGAGTAAGGGGGAAGACTTAGCAGCCATTTAAGAGCTGATCCTGTCAATGTGGATCCGAAACCCTTGCATAGACATGCTTCTTTTAACCTCTCAGGAATTGTATTGATCTCCATCCTTTCTCTGTATTGAGCTACATGCTCTTCTGGATCCGTTGAACCATCATATAGCTTCATGGTTGGTATCTGAAATCTTTTTGGAATTTCTACATCACAAATAGGGGTGCAAAACGGGATATCTTGTGGCTTCCATCTGGGATTTCAGGAATGGGTTTAACCACTCCTGGTACGCTGGATATCATATCCTTTAATTTTTGTAATTCCCTAGCCATAGCTTGGTTGATACCTGTATCCTGCATAAAGCCATGGTTAGTAGTATAAGAATTATTCAAAATGTTACCTCTCGAAGGATTCAAGTTTGGAATTCCAGATGTGAATCCATATTGACGGGATTCTGGTATAATCGAGGGACCAGAAGAAGTAATGGTCTGCATTGGTATAAAGTCCCCTAGATGAACATCTGAACTTCCAGGTTGTACACTCCTTAAGGATCCTTATTCCTGAAAGATGTTGGATCCTTGATGTGCTGTGACTGGAGGTCTTGGAGGATAATCCATGGATCCGAAAACCTGAGACGAGGATCCTTGAACCTGAAAGGAGGATCCTTGAACCTGAGAGGATCCCTGAACCTGAGAAGAGGACCCTTGAATCTGAGAGGAGGATCCTTGCATCGCCTGTGTCCCCATGTATCCCCCAAAACTAGTGAAGGATCCCTGATGCTGGAAGAAGGATCCTTAAGGCTGAAAAAAGGATCCTGAAGGTTGAAAGTAGGATCCTAGAGCCTGGGTCATTTCCGATGATCCAGAACGCATTCCTATTGATCCACCCTGGTATTGGACATCTGGAGCTGCGGATTGCGGGGCAGTTATGACTGGAGTGTCGAAATTCAGCGATCTAGGCACCAATGGAGAGTGATCCTCCTCTGATCTCTTCTGTTTCTTGATGTCACCAATCTCCTGGAGGATCCTTTCGTTGGTTTTGTTCTGCTGTTGTATGTGATCCCTCATCTGCATAATCAAACTAAAAAGATCACTGTTAGTAGGGCTAGAACAAACAACAGAAGTTGGTGGTTTTGAGAAAACGGGGGTCGGTTTCTTCGCAGGATTCTCAGCATTCTTCTGAGATCCAAAAGGTGGTGGAGGCAAAGGTGGAATGCCCTGTGAAGAAGTGTGGAACTTGAAGTGTTCTTTGCTGAAGAAGCCATCTACTTGGAGATAATGAACCGAAATGATCACAATGACAAAAATTTCTCAGAAATGAAGCACCAATTGCCCCACGGTGGGCGCCAAATTGTTTTGGTCAAAAATCAGACTAGGATAATGCAACCAAATCTTCTTTTGTGAGGTATGATGCTTGAATCAATGAACAAATGTATGAACAACTTGTAAATGAAATGAACAAGTGACACAAGGATTTATACGAGGAAAAAGCCCTTAATCAATGTATGATCTGCGGCATAAAAAACCTCGGGTGATGGAAACTACCGATCACAAACTACAATTAAACAAATGATCGTTACAACTCGGGATGATAACAAGCTCGTTACAAGGATCACTAGTGTGCAAAGTGTACGAAATCGCCAACAAGTTGCCGAGAGCTGTCAAGAGTGTGAGTGTTTGCTATATATTATAAGTCAAGCTTGTTATTCTTGGTGCATACGTCTGTCGACTTCATCTTGTATCGAGTCTTGTACTAGATTGGACAGATCAGGGCGCGTTATTCGAGAAAACTGTCAAATTTAGGATGTAGAGTAATTTCGCACGAAATTACTTTGTAATTTCGTACGAAATTACAATTTCTCTTAAAGTTAATTTCATGTGAACTGTTCATGCGAAATTAGTCTGCCTATATATAGGGGCCATCTAATTTCGTTTGAGTCATTCGTGTATGTGTGTTTCCGGAGACGAAGTGATGCCGAAGTGTCGTCTCGCTGTAAATCATTGTCAAATCAAACAGAAAGACAGTTAAAGTGTATATCTTGCTGAATTGAACTTGATGCGTTTGTTTCCGCCTCTTGTATTGAGAAAAAAACTCTTTTGAGTGACTCATTTGGTCGGTAAAACGATCCTTCAAGTGGTATCAGAGCTCAAGAGGAAGAGTTCATACCAATTCAGCTGCTAATTCTGATTTCTACACCTTCTTTTTCACAATTAACAAATTTTCACGGTCAAAATGCCTTGAATTTCACATATCATGTGCGTAATAGTGTTTTAACAAACCCTTGAAAGTTTCAGATTTAAAATCGAACAATAACTTGATCAATTTGATAAAAGTCAGCTCGAGATGATGACATCAGCATAATTTCGCACGAAATTAGAGTCTAATTTCGCACGAAATTACCTTATTTCGTTTCAGAGTGTAATTTCGTTTGGGAGTTCCACGCGAAATTAGTAATTCCGCTCCAAAGTCATAATTTCGTTTGAAAGGTCCAAATGAAATCAGTAATTTCGCTTCAAAGTATAATTCTGTTTTGTAATTTCGCACGGAATTGCATATTTCGTTTGAAAGAGTGTTAGTTCATACGAAATTAGGGTAATTTCGCTCCAAAGTTGTAATTTCATTCGAAAAGGGAATTTCGCACCAGGGATTTCGTTTGAAGGATAATTTCGTTTGAACATTCCGATTTTGTAAAATTTTGAAAAACAGAAACATGGAAAAGGAATTTTATAACGCCTTTGCTACTCCGATCAGTATTACTCATCAAGCAATGTTGGAAAATGAAACTAGCACTATGCAAAAACCACCTAAGCTCATGAATATCTAGGAGTATAAAGGATGGGAAGAACGTTTTGAGAATTGGGTGCAAGCAAATTACTTGGATGCTTGGGAATGTGTTGAAATGAAGTATGTTAGACCGATGAATGATGACGAAGAAGAGATTGCAATTAAAGACTTAAGTGCTGATGAGAAAAAGAAATACAAAAACGAGAAAATGATGATCAGTTTATTGCAACAAGATGTTAAAGAAGATATCTTGGTTTTATTGCAGCACAATGGAAGTGCATATTCAATTTGGAAAGCATTAAAATCTAAATTTGTTGGAAGTCAAGAGATGATAAAGAACAAAAAATCGCTTTTGAAAAAGGAGTTTGATCTTTTTCGTGGGTTAAAGTCTGAAAGTACCAAGGAGATTATCAAAAGATATTGCAATTTGGTAATGAACATGAGAAGAGTGAGCATCACAAAAGACAATGAGGAGCTGATTGAAAAGCTGGCTGATGCGTTGCCGCATGAAACTTGGGGCACGTACCTGATGATCTTAAGAAATAAGAAAGGATTTAACACGTTAACATTGAACAAGTTCATTGAAAACCTGGAAGCTCAAGAGATGGAACAACGGAAGATCTCAAGAATGAAAGATTTTGATGGTGAACAAGATATCAGTCTTTATTACAAAGGAGGTATCAGTGGAAAGACCAATATGTCACCGAAGGTTGAGACTGCATTCAATGCCAAGAGTTCATCTGGAGGATCTTCTAAAGGATCAAGCAGCAAAACGAGTTTTTCGTCATATCCATCATTTGATCCAAACATTTCTGCAACCAAGAACGGAAAGAGATTACAATGCAACATTGTACTAAATCTTGAGAATGATCAAGATTATTCAGAAGAAGTTGCAAAAAGCCACATGTCTTTGTTGGGGACTGTTTTAGAATCTTATGGGAGTTTAGTAGCAGGTCGGATCGGGAATCCAATGTTGACAAAAGAGGATTACGATCAGATAGATGCTGAGGAGATGGAATTGATGGATATAAAGTGGTGTTTGGCCAGTGTGTTGAGGAGAGCTGAAAAGTTTACACAAATTACGGGAAGAGATGATTTTCGTGATGCAAATGTTTCAACTTTAGGATTTGATAAATCTAAAGTTACTTGTTTTCGTTGCAGGGAAAAAGGACACTTCAAGAGAGAGTGCACGAATCGCGAAGCAAGTGGAGCTCAAAATCCGTTCAACAACAACAATGACTACTATCGGAAAGCAATTTATCATAAGGTTGCTCAACAACAACAACAACCACAAACTGCTCATGCAAGAAAGGAGATTGAAGAATCGTCAAAAAGAGCTTGTATGGTGAATCAAGAAGATAAAAAATCATCAAACAGATTCAGTTGGGACAAATATGTTTCAGCCGATGGTAAAGCATGTTTGATAGATCAAGATGATGAAAAGTTACCAGAAGGGTTTAGCTGGGAAAATTTTAGTTGGGATGACTATGATCCTAACAAAACTTCAGATCACAAAGCTTTTGTTGCTCGAGTTGCTAAAGATAGTGATAATGATGATGATTACTATGCAAGAAGAATGGAAGAGCATTTAAAGTTGATGGAGGAGAGTGACAGTGATGATGAAAAAGCTAAAAAGAAAAAAGAAAAAAACTAAAAAACCTGTCAGCAGTGATGATGAAGAAGTTCCGGTGATCAAGAGAAAGGTAATAGAAGTTCCAGTTTTCAAAGTTGATGCAGAAGCTGATGCACAAAAGATTCCGGTGATATGTGAAAATTGTGAAGCAGTGAAGAAGCAAAACAGTACTTTGATTCACAACTTGAACAGATTAAAAGAGTCTTACGATGTTCTGAACAAAGCAATGAATCTGTACAATCAAACAAGTAGTGAACAAGCAACAACAATGAAGACACTTCAAGGAGCTTTCATGAAAGCATAAAGTCGTTAACAACTACATTGAAAAATGTGCTGTTCTTGAATAGAAACTAGAGACTGAAAGGATTGAAACAGAAAGAGTTAATAGATTAATAAAATGTTACTCATGTACTTCTTATGTCATTGACAGGATCTATCCAACAGTTGAAGGCAAGAAGGCATTTGAGGAAGAAACATCGGAAGAAAAGAATTCTGAAAAGAAAAAGGATACTGAAGTAAAGACTTCCAAAACAAAGAAGGATACTGGAGTGAAGATGTCTGGTAAGAAACAAAGTGTCAGTTACAACAAGTGTCCACCCCCGCTTGAAAATGGATATTCGCCACGAAATCAAAATTCAGAAAGAGTTGAAAAGGCAACCAACTTACAGTGGGAGTCTGAGCCTTCAGTTAACTTGCCAGAAAACATTGATGTCACGTTTACATCATCTGACACTGATCATGAGTCCGAGTTAATAAAGAAAGTGGTCGATCAGGTGTTGGATAAAGATGAAACCGAGGAGTCAAAGTCGGAGTCAAAATTAGAGTCAAAGTTTGAATCCGACATGTCAAGTTCAAAAGTCAAACAGGGCAAAAGAGTTTACAATAAAGAATTCTTGTTATCAAAATCTAATATGAATGATGAAACATTCAAAGTGGCATATACTTTGAATGATTCTGACAAATTATATTCTGATGAAGAATTTCCAATAAGAGGTGTCAAAACTGAAATGATTAAAAAGGTTTCCAAATTAACAGAAATTAATATTTCTGAAATAAAAGATGTAAATCTTTCTGAAAAACCTAAAAAATACACCTCAAGAGATCAACAAAGAGAAAACAAGAAAAAGGGTTACAGTTCTGGTTTTGGTTATCGAAAGAAACCAAACCATAACGGTAATTTCAAAAAGAAAGGCTTAGGATTTATTCCACCAGAAAACCATAAAAATGAGAAAATTTATAAACCAAATACAATATTTGTCTCAGGAACAAGCTCAGAGGAAGAGGAGAAAAGTTCATTCTGGAAGCAGACCAACAGAGAATTTTTTGCGAAAAAGCAAGATGAAATGAAGAATAAAGCTGTTCAGAAGAAAGAGACGAGAACTTGTTTTCAATGTAACACAGCTGGGCATATTGCCAAGGATTGTTCCAAGGCAATTCATTCAAAACAGGAAGTATCTCGTAAACTGAAAGAAAAGATGGTTGAAAATGAACCACCAACTAAACCGTTTATTGCTTTCAAAAACTCAAAGTTTAAAGTTGGTGAATGTTCAAAAAGGTTTCATAAGAGGAAAGCAAACCTTGACAACCAAAAATTGGTTGTTAACAAATCTGATGATAGTTCTAGCAATGATTCTGATTCGACAAAATCAGAGGAGCTATCTTCTGGAGATGAATCTGATTCCACAAAGTCAGAGGAGCCACAGGTTGAATCAAAAAGTGAAAAATCAGTACCTCCAATGGATGATGCAAATTTTCCACCATTGAGGGCTGAAAATTTTAAACAAAAAGTGGGAAAAGTTGAGATTTCAAATCAATTCTTTTCTAAAAAGGAAGAATTCGATGTTGAAAAGGCCTTTAATCCCAAAGTAAAACATATCTTTGAAAAAATGATTGATGGGAAATCAAAAGGGGTTAAAGAATTTTATGAAAAGAAAATGAAAGGAAAGAAACCGAGTGTTGGTAACTCGGAATCTCCCAAGGTCTGTCAGGCTTGGGAGGATCTCTTTAACTGAAAAACCTGACTTGCCGGAATTCCGAGGTTGGTAATTGGGGAGTAGGAATCGGCATCTTTCTTGAGAAATTCACAGGTTGGTAACTGTGATATTTCGATTTGCAAGTGGTTAATCAGGGACATTAAGCTGTACTTGATTTTCGACATGTGGTATTTGTTGGTAGAACTTAAAATTGTTAAAATTGTTCCAAGTGGTTGATAAAACAAAGTGATGAAGTAATCCCCAACCTACAAATGGTAAAATCAACAAAACTTATTTTCCAGAAAAACCATTTTGATTAAAACAAACTTAAGTGTTTTGAAATCATAATGGGAAAATAGTTTGTTGTAAGGGGGAGTTCTGATTGTTTAAGCGAAAATGATGGCAAATTGAAGCAATTCAAAACAGTTGTCACTTTACTTGTACAGTTTGTTTTCAAAGTTTCTTTAAATGTTTTTGAATTTTAGGGGGAGTAAGAATTTCAGAAAATAAAAAACATTATAAAATTTGAAAAATCCAAAAACATGATAAAACGAAAAAGAGTTTTGTTATGAAAAGAGGAAATGATAGTACATCAGTGGACTATCACAGCACGCTAAAGAATTGTATAGTCAAAAATGTGATAAACGATCTCACTGAGGATATGCCAGTAGGTTTTTACACATTTAGTAGATTGTATTTGAGAAATAAATCTAAATATCAAACTTACTTATATCGTGGGGAACATCTCTTGGATATATGGGTAACCCCCGAAATCTTGTTTGAAAGATTTTCTATTTCTGACATACTAGGTCTTTGTGCGTGGTGATATCTGGGGTATTATACCAGGACTTCTGATTTTGCGGAAGCAATAGCCTAGTCCTCGTATAATGCTTTGCAAAAGCTTTAATCTTAAAGCCAGCCCTCAGTACAAAAAAATGATGAAACATTGAAAAATGTTAATCATGTGCTGTTGAAGAAAAGATCCTCAAACGGGACACACGTAAAGTCGAGCCGTCATCTCTCTGCACGAAGGGAAGTTCTGACCTGAGCTCTCACGGTTTCGCATTACCCGTTTACAGATATCATTAGTGTACATTCACCTGTAAGACTGAATATAGAAGTCTGGATACGGGAGTATATTCTGAGGTGGTACACGCGAATAAGTTTAAGTGTCTAAAACACTAATATCTTATCTCGAAACAGTTGAACTTTGTGTGAAAATTTAAATGGACCAGTATACTGACAATCTAAGTGAATTGTTTAGAACTTAAAATGTTTAAAGCTTAACGGTGTTAGTGATTTGTCTCATAAACTGATATGATCCTCTTACACAAACTAACAAAAATATTGATTGTAAATATTTCTTTATTGTTATTGCATTTCCTTTAAAATCAAAAATCCAAAAAGATTTTAAGTGTGTTAGCATAAAGTTTTGAAAAATCCAAAAAGATTTTCGACAACTGGTGTTGGAGAGCTGATTTTCAAAATTTCAAGTGCTAAACATGATGAACATTTCGTGAGGGGAAGTTTGTGAATAATAAGAAAAGATTTTGAATGTTTGACCTACAAGTGGTCATCAGAAGTTTTTAAATGTTAAATCATTCTATATTTACAAATGGTTTATCAAAGATTAACATTGTAAAATCATTAATTTGGTTAATACCTGCATTCCGTTTTCTATAACTGGTAAGCAGAGAACATAAAATTGTCAAATTTTTAAAATTGGTGAAATTTATTATGAGGTAGAGGATGTGCAGGTAAGCCAGGTTTCGATTCCTAAAGCAGAGTGTGTGCCAGGTCTTGATCCAAATCCCAGTATATTGAGAGGGGGAGTCTGTAGATGAAAAGAGCCAGATTCTGATCCTGGAAGATGTGTTCACGCAAGCTACTGATGCTGATGAACTTAAGGAATCAAGAGATCTGATCAAGAGAAAAAGAGAAGATTGAAGATTAGATCAACATCCGAGGGGAGTTTATTTGTTGGTGCTTATAAGAAGAGAAAAGATAGAGATTGAGGATGCTTTACAGTGTCAGATATTTCAAAAGAGTTCGAGAGAAGACTGAAGTTTGAAGACTCGACACATTGAAGACTTCGTCAACATCCGAGGGGGAGTCTGTTGGTGCATACGTCTGTCGACTTCGTCTTGTATCGAGTCTTGTACTAGATTGGATAGATCAGGGCGCGTTATTCGAGAAAACTGACAAATTTAGGATATAGAGTAATTTCGCACGAAATTACCAAAAGGTAATTCCGTACAAAATTAGCAGGTAATTTCGCACGAAATTACTTTGTAATTTCGTACGAAATTACAATTTCGCTTGAAGTTAATTTCGTTTGAACTGTTCATGCGAAATTAGTCTGCCTATATATAGGGGCCATCTAATTTCGTTTGAGTCGTTCGTGTATGTGTGTTTCCGGAGCCGAAGTGCTGCCGAAGTGTCGTCTCGCTGTAGATCATTGTCAAATCAATCAGAAAGACAGTTAAAGTGTATATCTTGCTGAATTGAACTCGATACGTTTGTTTCCGCCTCTCGTATTGAGAAAAAACTCTTCTGAACGACTCGTTTGGTCGGTAAAACGATCCTACAGTTATCCCCTTTAAAAATAGAAATAATCTAAATAACAAACTATCCGCTAAATGTGCAAGCTACCCACGACTTCTAAAACGGTCATGCACGTGCGGAATACTAGAGCATATTCCCCAGGAATATCGGCAAGACCAAGTCCCACTCGTCCATTCCTGCAAAACAAGCTTAAATACAATGGAAATAACCGTTAGGGTTAGGATAACATTGAGGATCCTGGATCCTTAAATCTGCAACGTCTTCTGAGGATCCTTAATTCAAACAGAATTGAGGATCCATGATCCTGGCTGCACTTGAGGATCCGTGATCCTTAGGTTTACGAAAATCCACCCCTAACACTCATATTGTTAGCTAATTGCAAACCTGCTATCAAGGCCTCATACTCTGCCTCGTTATTAGTGGTTTGGAATTCACATGCAATGGATTGGGGTATAATGTCCCCCTGTGGAGATTTTAGTAGTGTGCTTTGTCTAATTCCTAACATTTGAAGCTACATCCGTGAAGAGTGTCCAAGGACCCTTGGTCTTCTCAAGTTGTTGAACTTCTAATTCAGCTTCCCTTTATAGATCACTACTGAAATCGCCACAAAGTCAGCTAAAGCTTGGGACTTGATGGCAGTCCTGGGTTCATACTTAATGCCATGTGCAATAAGCTTGATTGCCCACTTTGCCATTCTACCTGACATTTGAAGTTTCCTGAGAACATTCTTGATAGGAAGGTTGGTTTTCACAATAATGGTGTGAATTTCGAAATAATGTCTATGTTTTGCGGAAGCCATAATTAAATCAAGAATTAATTTCTCTAAATGAGAATACCTGGTCTCAGCATCAAATAGAATTTTACTTACACACTATGCCGGATGTTGAGAGTCTTCATGATCCTTAACTAGGATCGCACTTACTGCTTTAGCTGAAACAGCTAAGTATAAGAATAATAATTCTCCATTTTCTGGTTTCATCAGGGCTGGTGCTGAGGATAGATAATCCTTAAGAGCCTTGAGTGCAGCTTCATGCTTATTAGTCCACTCAAACTTCTTATTCTTCCTCAATATGTCTTATCTGCCTTGAGCAATTTCTCTACCTCTTCTTGGATAATGGCAATCCTTTCAAGTGCAAACTTTCTCCTTTTTCGGTGTATTGGCAAAGACCTGTCAATACCAAGTTTGTGAGTAATAACATCCTTAGATATACCTGTCATGTCTTCATGTTTCCAAGCAAAGGTAGAGTTTCTTCTTTTCAAGAAGGATACTAAATCCTGCTCAATACTGTCTAGGATCCCGGATCCTATCAAAATTTTGGATTCAGGATCCTCTGGGTTCAACAGAATATCCTTGATGTCTTGCTCTCTTGCCTCCATGACGTCTTGCTACTTGGAGGCTACTTTTATTAGAGAAGTGTAACAGTTCTTTGCCTCCTGCTGATCTGTTAGTGCACTATGTCTGTTGACTTCGTCTTGTATCATGTCATGTAATAGAATTGATATATCAGGGCTCGTAGTTCGAGAAAATAGGTTTTAGGAGTTTTAGGGTAATTCCGCACGAAATTACCAAGATGGTAATTCCGCACGGAATAGGTAATATCGTTTGGAGAGTTAATTTCGCATGAGAGTTAACAAGTTAATTTCGCACGGAATTAGCTTTAGCTAATTCTGCATGAAACAAAACTTGTTAATTTCACACAGAATTAACTGCCTATATATTCCCATGTTTCCGTTTCATTTGGCACGGGATTAGAATCTTGAAACGAAGTGCTACCAAACTGTCTCGAGGTGCTGTAAGACTATTATATAAATAATAGAGACATTTTAAAGTGTATCAAGCTGTTTCCACGTCCGTTTCACTGATTCCGCCTTTGAATCAGATTTACAACTCTTCCGAATGACTCATTCGGGTCAAACAACGATCCTACAAGTGGTATCAGAGCTCAGGAGGTAGAGTTCTTAGTGATTACAGCTGAATTCCTGTCTTCTACACCTTCTTTTTCAAATTGGACAACTTTTAACGGTCAAAATGGTTTGAATTTCACACATCTTATGTGAAACAGTGTTTTAATAAACCCTTTAAAGAATCAGATCGAAATTCGTCCTATAAATGACAGAAATGGGCCAAAGAAGTAATTCCGTTTGAACGAAGCTTATAATTTCGTTTGAAAATATGGAGTAATTTCGCACGAAATTACTAATTCCGTGTCAAAGAAGTAAATTCGTTTGGGAATTCCGTTTGAAAGGTTAATTCCGCGTGGTTATTTCGTGTGAAAGGTTAATTCTGTTTGGGAATCTCGTGTGTAAAGGGTAATTCCGTTCGAAGTAGTAATTCCGCACCAAAGTGTGATTTCGCACCAAGTTAATCTCGTTTGAAGTGTGTTATTCCGTTTGAAGACTAATTTCGTTTGAATATTTATTCTGCACCAAATCTCATTTGGTGTCAAGATCATTTCACGTCAACCGAATGTCAGTCTGTTTCAGGTTATTTGATATTGATTAAATTGATTGTGTTTGTTTTGTTTGTATCCAGGATCACATCATGGCTGAAGAATTTTTCAATACTTTCTACAACGCGTTTACCTCGGATACAGTGGAAGCTTCAGATGCTACACCCAAAGCGATAACAAAAACCATTAGAGACAACATTAAACATGACAACTTTTATGGAACTTATTCGAAACCACCTAAGCTTGATAATATTGAGGACTATGTCTGGTGGAAAGAAAGGTTTATCAACTGGACTAAAGCGTACGCACATGAAAGTTGGTTTTGCTTGGAGTTTGGCTATGATAAACCTGTTGATGACAAAGGAGAAGAAATTCCAATCAAAAGTTTTTCAGAAGAAGACAAAAAGCAATTCTCATATGAGCAAAAGATGATTGCTTTGATTTAACAATCGATTCGAGATGATATTTTTTCGTTGTTGATTCATGATGGGTCTTCAAAATCTGTGTGGGGAGCTTTAAAGGCTAAAGCTGAGGGGGGTAAACAAATCCAGAAAAACAAAATTGCGTTATTAAAAAAGGAATTTGATTTGTTTGATAGTTTGAAAGGAGAGACAGTTAGGCAAATGATTGAACGCTTTTGTCATTTAAAAATTGAACTTGAAAGGTTTAAAATTGTGAAAACAAGAGAAGAAATAATTGATAAAGTAATTGAAGCGTTACCACGAGCTGATCAGTGGCAAACGTTTGTTTTTATCTTGAAAAATGATGTCTTATATGACTCAATTACTCTTGATGTTTTGCTAGAAAAAATTGAGAGTCATGACCTTGAGTTGCAGAAGCAAAACAAGATGAGCAGTTCGTCTCATCATCAGAATGTTGGTCTGTATTACAAAGGCAATTTACCTTCGGTGAAAGCTGATAGTTCACCAAAGACAACATTCAGTGGTGAGAAGATGAAAGAACCACAAACAACCTCATCAAGCTACAATTCTAGATATCATTCATCTTCAAAAGCAAGTCCTGCAGAAGCAGAGGAGATATTGTGCAACATTGCTCTCAAGTTGAAAACTTCTCCTGCAATGAGCATCAATGCAGCTAAGCAGCAAATGAGTTTCCTTGCATCTGTTCTGGAATCATATGAAGGTCTTGTAGCTGGAAAAATTGGAAACTCAGAGTTAACCAAAGAAGACTACGACCAGATTGATCCAGAAGAGATGGAACTCATTGACATACGTTGGTGTTTGGCAAGTTGCATTCGCAGAGCCCAGAGATATATGGAGATTACCGGGAAACAATCATTGGGTGGTCCATCAACAAAACTTGGATTTGACAAATCCAAAGTGACCTGCTTCAAATGTAAGCAAAAAGGTCATTTCAAGAGAGAGTGCAACAATTCTGCGGTTGGTGGAAATGAACATCCGTTCAACGATGATTATTATCGAAAGGCAATCTACCACCGAAGCAAAGAAGAGCCGAAAATGATCGAAGATAAACCCAGAGAGAAATCTAGAGCTTGTGCTGTAATCCACGATGATGAAGGATATGATTGGAGTCAAATTCTTCCGGAAGAAGATCGTGTTGATATTCGAAAAACAGCTCATGGCAAAACTATATCAAAGAACAATCATTATGTTTTTGTTGCAGAAATAAAAGAGGAAAACAAAGAAGAAAATGTTGTTGCTGAGGTCAAAGAGAAAACTCGAGAAGAGATTTTGAAAGAGAAAACTGAGAGAGAAATTTTTATTGTTGGATGCGAATGGAGAAGATGCTGGAAGAATATGAAAATGCAGTGAGAAACAAAAGATGGGATAAGAATCAAGAATGTTATGTCAACAAAGAAGGAGAACCTATTGTTCCAAGAAGTGGCATAGTTCATGATGATGTTCTTCTAGTAATTCCTCGATCCGGCGAATATTATTCAAATGTAGCAAAAGACAAAACATATGTAAAAAGGGTGGATAAAATCATCAGGAAAGCTATGACAACAAATCTGAGGAAAAGGAATGAAGAAAGAATGAAGAAGAATATTGAGAATCTGGTTGATGATCTGAAGAAGGCTGCTGAGGAGGTCAAGGTTGAAGAAGTGAAAGTTGAAGTTGAGAAAGTTGAAGATGTGAAGATGTTTGAAAAACAGGAGAAGATAGAAGAAAAAATTGTTGAAAAGGCTGTTACTGAAGAACAGCAAGTTGAAGAAGTTACGAAGAAGATGGAAAATTCGGTAGAAGTGAGAGTTGAAAAATCAGCAGATGTTGTTGGTGATGCTGGTACTGGTGAAGAAAAGAAGAGTGAAGCTGATCAGAAACAGACAGAAGCAAACACCGAGGTGCCAATTACTGAGGTAAAATCTGATTCTGAAGTTTTAAATGAAACTGTTGAACAGTGCAAGAAATGCATGGAACCATTTAGTGCTTGTACTAAAAAAGACGAAAAGTTCAGAACAAGAGATCTTGAATTCACAAAAATCGAAAAAGTTTTCAAATAAAAATGCAAAGAAATGTTAGAAAACGAAAAAGTTTTAAAAGATAATAATGAAACGTTTTCAGAAAAGTGTAAAAAGTTAGAAAAAGAAAACGAAAGTTTGAAAGAAAAAGTTTCAAAAATGACAGAAAAATATGATCAAAAAGAAAAAGCTTGTCAGGAAATGAAAAAGGAGTATGATTCAATAAAGCTTATCACATTACAAAAGAATCATATGAAAAAGTGAAAAGTGAAATGAAACTTGTTCAATCAAGATTGAAATATTGTTCTGAAACAACTGATACGTTTAAGAGACAGTATGAAATAAAGCAACAAGTTGTAAATTCTTATATTGAAGATGTTGCTAAACTTAAGCGTCAGATTGCTGATTTAGAACAGGATAACAACAAATTAAAAAGCTACCATGCGTCGTCATATGTGCTTGAACGTATTTTCAACATAAAACCGGATGGAAAAGATTCTGAACAAAACTAGAAAGGTATTGGCTCAGAGTTTCATCAAGTTCCACCACCGGAAAAGTTTGTGTTTTATGATGATGAAAAGGTCAAAAAAGCTTTCAACATGGTAGATCAATTGCCAGACAACATTGACGTAACCTATTCCAAATCTGATGATTCTAGTGATTCAGAGGTGGTAGGTAAGGTCGTTGAAAGTGTGTTGAAAGAAGAGTCGGTTGAATCAGGTAATTCTGAATCACAAGATGAAAATGAAGGTAATTTTCATGATGGATATCTGAAAAATACAAAATCCAAGAAAAATTTGATTGATGATTCAAAGGGATTGGTTTACACCATGATTGGATCGGACAAATTATTCTTAGATGTTGTATTCCCGATTCAGAATGTGATTTCAGAAAAGATTGACAAAGTTTTCAAAATGATTGAAGTTGAAAAGTCTGAAATTTCAAAATTTGTTGGTAAAGGTCACAAAACTTTTTATAACAAACCTGGTTTCAATAAGAAAAACATGAAGGCTGGGTTGGGTTATAAGAAGAAACAAAGTTGGAACAGAAATGAGGTTCCAAATTCTCAAACAAAAATGAATTTTGTTCATGGAACAACGTCAGAAGAAGAGAAAGAACTAAAATTTAGACGACAGTCTAATGACGAGTTCTTAGCTCAAAAGAAAAAGTAACAACCACATGTCAAAGATGTATCCAAGAGAACATGTTTCAAATGTGATCAAATTGGACATATTGCACGAAAATGTTCAAATCTAAAACCTGTTGGTGTTGAATTGAAAAAGAAGTCTGAAAATGTTGAGAAACAAAAATCTGAGGATGTGAAACAAAGGTCAACCAAATTTGATTCGAAACAAACTTGGAGGTACAATACAAACAAGTTTACTTCAAATCAAAGTTGGAAATCAAACCAGAATAGGTTTGATTCAAGACAGACCTGGAATTCTCACACACCCAGATTAAGGACAACACAAAGTTGGAAAACACCTCTTGATATGACAAAACCTCAACAGTTTTGGAAATCAAATGTTGTTCAAAATCAAATTGTTCAAAAAGATACACATTTTTACAAAAGAGGTGCTTCAAAAGGTCAAACTTGGTCAGTTAAGAAGCCAATGATTTCAAAAGTGGATGAAAAAGTTGAAGTGCAAATTGAAAAAGTCTTTATTCTGAAGACAAAGATTTTCCGACATTGAATGAAGTTTATTGTGTTGAAATGCCTAAGGTCAAACAGACATGGGCTAAATTGTTCAAATAATTGAATACTTTGAATGTGCAAGTGCTCAACAAAACCAAAGATTGTGAGAATGGATGTTGGAGCAGCCTGGCACAACGAGGAGAGGAAGCTGCTAGACCCTGTGTTGGTTGAAACAGGGAGTTTGTTTGTTTTCTGTACATATATAAACAATATTTCAAAAACCATAAAAATTGAAAAATTAAAACAAAAAATATGTTTTCATTTTGTCAAAAATTTATAAAATCAAAAATATGTTTGTTTTTAATTTTTCTCAGATATTTCAAAAATACAAAAATATATGTTACTTGAATATGCCGAAACCCTCACGGCGGAACAAACATGATTAATTTCACAAGATTGAAACACAGATTTTCAAACTGTAAAAGATCAATGTGTTGTAAATCATGGGGGTATGTTATATTTTCTGTAAATCAGTACACGAGAAGCAGAAAATGGATGGTGAGACAAAGCTATCTACATCAGTTATAAAAAATTTTTAATAGATTTTGCATTTTAGGGGGAGTAAGAGTTTTCAGAAAATACAAAAACATTTGAAAATTTGAAAAAGCCAAAAACATGATAAAAATCGAAAAAGAGTTTTTGTGTAAAAAGAGGAAATGATAGTACATCAATAGACAATCACAGTACGCTAAAGAAATGGAATGTTTTAATGTGATAAACAGTCTCACTGATGATGTGCCAGTAGATTTTTACACGCTTAGTAGATTGTTTTTGAGATATAAACCTAAATATCAAATACTTTACTTATCTCGTGGGGAACATCTCTCGGATATATGGGTAACCCCCGAAATTTTGTTTGAAGGGCTTTCAATTTCTGACATACTAGGTCTTTGTACGTGGTGATATCTGGGGTTTTATACCAGGACTTCTGATTTTGCGGAAGCAATACCCTAGTCCTCGTATAATGCTTTGCAAAAGCTTTAATTTTTAAAGCAAGCCCTCTACTAAAAAATTGAAAAATATCGAAAGATATGTATCAATGGCAGTTGAAGAAAAGATCCCCAAACGGGACACACCGAAAGTCGAGCCGTCATCTCTTTGCTGAACGGAAGTTCTGACCTGAGCTCTCATGGTTTCGCATTACCCGTTTACAGATATCATTAGTGTATATTCACCTGTAAGACTGAATATAGAAGTCTGGATACAGGAGTATATCCTGAGGTGGGACACGCGAATAAGTTTAAGTGCATAAAATATTAATCTCGTATCTCGAAACAGTTGAACTTTGTGTGAAAATTTAAGTGGATCAGTATACTGACAATCTAAGGGAATCGTTTAGAACTGAAAGTGTTTAAAGCTCAATGGTACTAGTGATTTGTCAAAAACTGATATGATCCTCTCACACAAACTCAAACAAAAATATTGTCTGTAAATATTTCTTTACTGCTTTATGTTTCAGAAAAATACAAAAAGATTTTGATTTCACTTTATTTTCGACAACCGATGACTGAGTGCTGGGTTTCAAAATCTGAGTATGTTGATTGTGTTTCTGAAAATAAAACAAGTTCATTAATTTGAAACTTGAATTCTCAAAACAAAAATCAAAAACAGTATGTGATATCTCCAAGGTCATTAAAATTGGACTTGGATGATGAACTGTGATGGATTTGGATGCTTATATTGTTAAAGAGCCAGTTTCCGATCCATTTCGCTGAAACTGCAAAATTTTGGAAGTTTGCTGATAGAAGGAGTGGTTTAGAAAGTTGAATAGAGCTAGTATACGATTCCTGAATGTTTTAATTTCAAAACATTGTATTTATAAATGTTTGAGAATTGCAGGAAGTATTCCAGATTACGATCCCAATAGCTGAGTCTAAGGGGAAGTCTGAAGACGAGCTCAAAGCAAGGGGGAGCTTGTAACCGAAAAGCAAGGTGTCGATCCCTAAAGCACGGAAGCTTGACGAAAGGGGGAGCCTGAAGAAGATGTTAATGATAGAGCCAGAAGTAGATCTTGGTATATCATTTAAAGATTGAAGCTGATGGAAGAAGATAAAGATTGAAGGATGCTTACAGTGTAAGAAAATTTGGAAAGAGCCAAAAGACTGATCAAGACTGAAGATGTGTCATGCTAAAAATTAGACACTGAAGACTTCGTCAACATCCAAGGGGGAGTCTGTTAGTGCACTATGTCTGTTGAATTCGTCTTGTATCATGTCATGTAATAGAATTGATAGATCAGGGCTCGTAATTCGAGAAAATAGGTTTTAGGAGTTTTAGGGTAATTCCGCACGAAATTACCAAGATGGTAATTCCGCACGGAATAGGTAATATCGTTTGGAGAGTTAATTTCGCATGAGAGTTAACAAGTTAATTTCGCATGGAATTAGCTTTAGATAATTCCGCATGAAACAAAACTTGTTAATTTCACACGGAATTAACTACCTATATATTCCCATGTTTCTGTTTCATTTGGTGTAACACCTCAAAATTTTGCGTCCAATGATGTATTGACATGTGTCATAAGTTTACACGTGGTAATAAATACTAATTAAAGGACTAAAGTTGACAAACATTTAAAATATGTGAATTCGAGGGTTTAAAATGTCAACAAGGGATAAATATAGAGTACCCCTAAATGATGCTCGTACCTTCAAACGAATAAATCATGGATCGTACGGGACGAGATATGGAAGAAAGTGAGAGATTACAAACTACAGGGGTTAAATGTGTCAACATGTTTAAGTTGTACCTCTGAGTGACCCTTTAACGAACCCGAGACTTTGTAATAGTAAATTACGCTCACTAGAATGTACGATATAAATTTCGCGAAGTTCCGTTTTAAAACGAGAAAGTTATGACCGAATTCGTATGCGAGGGGTTTAAGGCGTCAAACATAGAAAGTTATGGCTTTTCGGGTAATAATAAATTAACCAAGGGTTAATAAGTTGGGTAAAAGCCACGGGGCCCTTATTCGTAAATAAACGAGGCCCAAAACGCAAAGTTACCCCTTCGAAACCAAAAGGCCAAGTGCAGTAATTAAAAAGATTTGAAAATCTTGAAAAACAGGTCTCAGGCGGGCCGCGTTGAAGAAACAAAGGATCTTACGCGGGCCGCGCGGGCAGTTTAGATGCGGGCTCTGACATTAGGATTCAGGCGACCCGCGTAAGAGTTGATGTATCATTAACACGGGCCGCGTCAATGCCCCAGATGCAGAAAACGTGGATAGAAGCACTGTTTAGTGTTTTAACCGACCTTAAAGCCAATAATGAGAGCATGGGTGCCCCCTAAACGTCCCCTAGCACTCAGGGACAGTTGTTGATCATCCATGATCAATTATAGGCCTTGTTGTAATGATCTCATGCTCCAAATTTCACTATAAAAGGCCTTGTTGTGCACTCTTTAGAAACACACCTAAATCTGCTTTCTTGATCACATCTGGAGCTCAAGAACACTTTTCTAGCATCTCTGGTCGTGTACCAAACTTCTGTAAGTGTGCCTAACCCTTTGTGGTTTAGTTTTTACATAGTAATAGTTTAAAAGTCAATCCGTCGTAATTAACAATAGACTTAACGATAAATCACAAATGGTCCAGTGGTTTGTCAAATCAAAGGTAGTTATATGTTGGTAATTATATGGGCGTTAAACCCCTAAAAGGGCACCGTCTGATTCCCACTCTAACTAGTCCGAATGTCAAGTCAAACTTGCTTAGAAAAAGTCAACAGAATGCTAAATTGCGATTTCATGCATAATCAGTAATGTAGATGGCGTGTAACCTGTTTTAACACTCATACAACATGATAATAAGTATATTAACTAGTCTAAGCTTGTTTGATCCGACCGTTTACTGTTTTGACCCGGTTCGGAACCGAAAGTCGCAAAACTTTGACTTTTGCTTTGACTTCAGTTCTGACCCGTTATGGTATGATTTAGATATGCCTTAGGACTCTCTTAGGACCAGGTTACATGATGGTATAACCCTCTATGACCGGTTCGTTGTTGGTCCGAGTCTTTCACACATTTCCGTTAAAAGCTCAAAAGTTGACCATAACGCCCTTTTTACTTTAAAACGAGAATTTTGGATATGTGAAAGGACAATAACCTTAGTTATTGATTTCTAGGCATGTCCCTAAAATTTCACGTCAATCCGAGGTCTAGAATAGGAGTTATACTAAATAGCGCAATTACGAAAACTTTAGTAATTAAACGGCGCAATTAGCATAAAGCCTATCTAAACCCAAATTTCGACACCAAACCTTTTACACCCTGATGTAAAATAATATTTTGAGATTTTTAAAAATTTTTAATTATTTTTAACCTGCTCATAACCTGCGGTTATGGCATCGATTCGGCAATTACCGAATATACCCTTTTCAGACATAACTTGAGTTCTACATGGTATTTTGACCCGATTCCAGTTGCTACTGATTTTAAATAATAAATAGAGTATTTTGGACTTTATAAACTGTTCGGAAAACTCATATTTCCTGTAGAACTCGTAAACCTCTTTTATAATCTTTTAAATGACCGAAATACCCCTACGGGGTGTATACTGGATTTAAACTCGTTATGGGCATTATGGAAGGTATCCTACTGATACCACAACCTCTTTAGAGCATATTGACTTAGGAAACCTGTGTAGGACTCCTACGGTTACCCGATACGCCTTTTGCGCTCACGGTTCGGTTTATGTAACTAGTTTACATAAACTAGCCGAAACGGGTCAAACCTTATCATTTTTACTTCAAACTCCAGAGTGTGGTTATTATACCCATATAAAACAAGTCTTCAAACTTGTTGGGCCCAAACCACATTCCATCCTCGGTTTTCGCCTTTCACGCGATTAAACCGTAATTATCCTTTGAAACTGACCGGTCTAAGCTAAGGCTAAATTAAAGACCCGTTAGGATTCTAATAGGTTGTTATAAACCTTCGTTCCAGAATAGGAGACCAGTAAAAGATACTTGCATTTGTTTATTGAGGCTATTACTTGCTCAGGTAAATACTTTTAACTTATTTTCCGTTATACGGGCTTGGGTTACGGTATTTAAAATACCGCTTGGTCGGGTAATTGACCCCAACTCATTAGTAGTTGGGTATTATCAATGTGACCCGTTTGAAAATTGGTTTTGTTGGCTTTACGCCTTTGGGAGCTTAATGACCATGTCCCGGATATCCTTGGCATCATTTTACGAATGGCCACGACCTCGACACGCGGGTGTAGGCGTACACCCGACAATGTGTCTATAATTATAAAGGTATAACCGTTGGTTTTCCCGCCACGGTTTTATGCTTTGTGGCGTGTCTATTAACCTTAAACCCGGCACGACCCGGGCGACTGAACGCATAGTAAACATGTAATTCTTTTACAAGATTTAATTGATAAATTATCCCAAGTTATAAAGAGTTTGTGCCTTGTGCATTCAAATCAATTTTTATTAAACCTTTTACAAAAGTGTCGGTTGAATGTATTTACCAGTGTAAACTGACGTATTTTCCTCAAAAAGATTGAATGCAGGTTCTGTACGAAATAGGCTGGCCACTCCTTAGCATCGTTAGAGTCTCGCAAGCTTGGGATGCCAATATCTGTTGAACAATATTTTATTTTTATTTTGATCCCTTGTGGATTTATTTCTACTATTCGTGATACTTGGATATTACAATCGATGGTTGAAATATAATCTATCTTTATGCTTCCGCTGTGCATTTAAATATTATGTGGTTTGACTATATTGTTGCCAACTACGTCACGGTAATCCCCCACCGGGCCCACCGGTGAAACACGTGGAAATCGGGGTGTGACATTTGGCACGGGATTAGAATCTTGAAACGAAGTGCTGCTGAACTGTCTCGAGGTGCTGTAAGACTATTATATCAATAATAGAGACATTTTAAAGTGTATCAAGCTGTTTCCACGTCCGTTTCACTGATTCCGCCTTTGAATCGGATCTACAACTCTTCTGAACGACTCATTCGGGTCAAACAACGAACAACGATCCTACATGATCACTCTCTATCTTCCCCACACCCAATAGAGTTGGGAGCTTGACACATTGATGATTTGTTGAGGGGACTGCCTTCATATCGTGTATCCATTGCCTGCCAAGGATAACATTAAAGCAGGATAAGCAATCTATGACACAAAATTTTTGAAAAGAATTAACTCCCTCTATGTAAATAGGAAGTTTGATGTCTCCCAATGTATTCTTTGTTTCCCCACTGAATCCCACAAGGACAGATGATCTTGGGACAATATCAGATTCAAGGATGTTCATTCTTTTGAGGATATCCAACTGGATTATGTTCACTGAGCTTTCCCCATCAATGAGAATCCTGCGAACAAAATGGTTAGATATAAATAATGTAATAACCAAACCGTCATGATGAGGATCCTATATGTCCACACGATCATCCTCATCAAAGGATATGACTTTTTCCCGGGTAAGAATGGAAGTTCGAACAGGTCTATCCCCATTCTCCATCTTTCTTTCCTTTGCATGTCTTTTAGCTGCTGAGAACCTCCGGAGATGAAATGGATGATTTGAGCATCAGGTGGTGGAGGAGGTGCTTTTTCAGAATCCTGGATGCTTAACTTTTTCCTTCCAAGCAATTCCTTCAAGTATCCTTTGCTCAAAAGATAACCTATCTCCTTCCTTAATGCTATGCACTCATCTGTGAGATGACCAAAATCCTCATGGTAAGCACACCATTTCGATTTGTCTTTGGTAGCAGGCGGTTTGTCATTCTTCCTTGGCCACCTAGCCTTATCACCTAAATTCTGCATAGCAAGGATTAGTTCATTATTATCAGCAGAAAAACAATATTCAGAAATAGGAGGATAATCCTCATCATCTTCCTCTTGTTCCACAGCATGCACATTCTGGTTGTCATGCTTGGAGTATTGCTTGGATCAGTTATTCTTGAAATAGGATCCTTGTTTTTCTTGCTTTGAGGATCCTGACAATCTCTCCTAGATCCTTTTGTCATCCTCTAAACGGATGAACCTAAGGGCCTTGTTCCTTACCTCATCTAGGTTCCTGCAAGGTGTCATAACAAGATCGTCATAGAACTGAGAATCCTTAAGTAAACCCAATTTAAAAGCTTCAACAGCAGTAGCAACATCTAAGTTAGGGATTTCTGAGGATTCTCTACTGAATTTAGTTATATAATCCCTTAATGATTCATTATGACCTTGTGTTACCATATATAGGTCACTAGTTAACCTTTCAAAAGTTCTACTACAAGAAAATTGACTATTGAACAGATTAACTAGATTAGAAAATGAAGTAATAGAGTAAGAAGAAAGACTTAGCAGCCATTTTAACGTTGATCCAGTAAGTGTGGATTCAAAGCCCTTGCATAAGCAGGCTTCCTTCAAGCTTTCAGGAATGGGGTTGATTTCCATTCTTTCCCTGTATTAAGCCACATGCTCTTCTGGATCAGTGGTACCATCATATAACTTCATGTTGGGGGTCTGAAAACACTTTGGTATCTCAGCATTGCATATGGGAGGTGCAAAGCGAGACACTTTATGACTTCCAAGTGGAATCTTAGAAATGGGCTTAACCACTCCTGGGACGCTGGATATCATATCCTTGAGTTTTTGTAGCTCTCTAGCCATAGCTTCGTTGATTCCTGTATCCTTCACAAAGCCATGGTTAGCATTATAAGAAGGATTGAAATTGTTACCTCCTGATTGATTTGGAATTGGTATCTCGGAAGTGTATCTAGGATAAGACATGTCTGGTGCAATAGTAGGACCAGATGAAGCAATGGTCTGCATAGGGATGAAATCCCCTTCATGTTTTTAAAAACTTCTGGATGGCTGACTCCTCGAGGATCCTTGATCCTGAAAGATGTTGGATCCAGGACACATAGGTATAGAAGGTCTTGAAGGATAATCCATGGATCCTTGAACTTGAGAGGAGGATCCTTGATGCCGGAAGTAGGATCCATGAGGCTAGAAGCGTCCCCATGTATCCTCCTGAACTAAATAAGGATTCTTGATGCTGAGATGAGGATCCTTGATGCTAAAAAGAAGATCCTTGAGGCTGCGCTGACTCCAGTGATCCTTGCCGAAGGATAGAGGATCCTTGAATCTGGACATTGGATCCTTTGGAAAACTGGATTGTTGATGCTGGACTAGTAAAATCCAACAACCTGGGCATCAATGGGGAGTGATCCTCTGCTGATTTTTTCAATTTCTTGATTTCATCAATTTCGCAAAGGGGTCCTGCCATTAGTTTTATCCTGCTGTTGCATGTATCCTCTCATCTGCAAAATCAAAGCATAAAGATCACTGTTAGTAGTTGTAGAGGAAGAAACTACAGTTGGTTTTGAGAGAACGGGGGTTTGTTTCTTCGCAGCATTCTCAGCATTCTTCTGGGATCCAGAAGAAACAGGTGGCAAAGGCGGAATTCCCTGTGAAGAGGTGATCGCCGACATGGAACTTGAAGTAGTTTTTCCCTGAGAAGCCATGTGGTTGAAGGTAATGAACCGAAATGAATGAAATGAACAAAATTTCTCAGAATTGAAGCACCGATTGCCCCAAGGTGGGCACCAAACTGTTTTGGTCAAAAATCACACAAGGATAATGTAACCAAATCTGATTTTTGTGAGGTTAGATGCTTGGTTAAATGAACAAATGTATGAACGAATAGAAAATGAAATCAACGATGAACACCGAGATTTATACGAGGAAAAAGCCCTTGATCTTTATGAGATCTCCGACATAAAAAACCTCGAGTGATGGAAACTACCGATCACCAACTATATTGCAAAAACAATAATGATCCTTGTACAACTTTGGAAGAAAACAAGCTCAATACAATGGATTGCTAGTGTAAGTGTGTGTATTTCGCTAAGTGTTTGCAGAGAATTTTGTGTTTGTGGTGTTGTATTCGAATTATCTCTAAAAATGAGTTGTTTTCCCCTTTAAAGATAGAAAAAATCAAGTAACTAACTTTCCTAAAAAGGTGGAGGTCACCCATGTTCTCCAAAACGGTTATTTTTCCATCAAGCACGTGCCTATGAAGCATATTCCACGAGATTCCAGCAAAGACTAAGCCCACGTCGTCCATTACCAGTGTATAAACATTAAAAACGTGACAATTGTTAGAAATCATAAGTTTAATTAAGGATCCTGGATCCTCAGACTCCCTGCATAATCCGTTAAGGATCCGTGATCCATGCCCAGTCTCATGATAGATGATCTTTAGCATAAAATTCATGCCCTAACAATAAGATTGGCATAATATAAATGTCAACCCAAGATTACCGCTAGCGTAATCCTATCGTAGCAACGACAGGATCGTTCTGTTTTAACTTAACATGACCTCAAGAATACGGGCAGTGTGTTACTCCTATAGCGCTATACATATTAAGGGTGGCTCGTACGATGTTAATGACAAGTATACCACATAAGAATGTTCCAACACGTATGAATCAAAGAATAATTGTTTGTTTGTGATTGCATAAAGTGTGTGTGTTTGTGTATGTTGGATAATGTAAACAAGTTGCCCCCAAAAGTGTAAACGTAAAAAGGGCGTTCGAGTATACTCACGGTTTTGCGAAACTTCCTTTATTATTCCACGAGTTGCGAAGTTAAAGTAGGAACACCAAGGTTACCCTACATGGGGTAAACGAAGGTGTGAGTCATTGGTGTTGAACGGAGGAGTCAGATCTGGAATTTAAAGTATAAAAGTATGAAAGTATGAGTAAACAGAAAATATATCTCGTCTGGGCACTCGTTGTGACACTAAGCTACTGTGATTTCATGGGTCTTGGTTTGCCCAATAGAATCAGCAACGAGGAACTCAGAACTGAAATAAATGGAAAACCGAAGGATTACAACACTGTTCGTGCGAATGGGAAATCCCTTCCTGCGAACAGAGTCTGTTCGTGCAAGTGGGAAGTTTCCAGTCACGCGTAAAGGGTCTGTTCATAACTCTTAACCATTAACCGGTTAACTTTCTGATTTCGGTTTAGGACTTATGTATTATACTTATATAGTAATATCATTAACAGTCCAGTATGTCATGTAGTTCACATAAGTCATGTATGGAGGTATAATCCTCATTATATGTTTCACCAAAGCACAAGTTCGTTAACATCATTAACAAGCCGGTTAGTCATGAATATAATAGAAAGTAAATAACACAATAAGTAAATACCAAACAGCCGAACAAGGACAACCCGTGCGTGTCATTCCCAACATGGCAAGTGTTGGAGGCGAGGTGGGGTTAACTTTTTCTGAGTCTAGGAGACTGTTTGGGTGTTCCTTTGCAAGTTCGAGTGAGGCGGCGGAACTAGATTGAAAGCCAAAACTTCCACGGTTCACACTTAAACACAGATTGTCCATATTGAAGATGGGAATATGAGATAATATCCAACACCTAGAATTTTGCAGAAACGGGAGTCAACGGAGTCCCTTCGCGCGAGTGTGATGCCCAGTCGTGCGAACAGGCTTTCTAGTCGTGCGAGTGGCTCTGTTTTGGGACGATTTGGTTCGGTTTTGTTTGAACAGACTCGTTTCTTGGTTGAAATCAACCTCAACACGAACCCACAACTATAGACTTAGCTTGTGAACTCGGTGGGTTCTAGATTCTGCCAAGTTTCAACAACAAAAACTATTTTATAAAAGTTTGAAAAATAGAAGAACACTAACCTTGGACCTCAATGTGGTGAGATTCCTCTTTAGACTGCCCAAGAAAGTTTGTGAAATCATCCTAGAGGATATCCAAGTTGTGAAGTTTGAAGAAAAGTATAAAAAGTAAAAGGAAAATAGGAGGAATGTAGAAGTTTAGCAAAGGAAGTGAGCTTACAACTCACTTGGATGCTACTGAAGTGTCTTGTCCGAATATGAGTGTTCAGAGATTTCGAGAGAGAATGAGAGTGAGAGTGAGTGGAAGGTATAAAGTGAGAGTGAAGGTTCGTATTTATAGGCGAACATGACTGTTTATGCGACTGGGTTGGGACAAAGAGGCCATTTGCACGAAGAGGATTGGTCTCTTCGCACGAAGAGAATGGTCCAGTCGCTCGAAGGTTTAGGTTGACCATTTTCACGTATTTTAGTTTGTTTTAAGTGTTTTAAGCATATAGGTGCAATGTACATGTAAAATGTATAAATAAATGCATGTATAAAGTGATGTTGCATGTATAAACTAATGTTGCAAGTATTTCAAGTATGAGTTTGTGTATAAGTATGTATAAATGTTTGCAGGTATCATAAGTATTTAACAAGTATGTATAATACAATGTATAAAATGATCGAGTTTTATTATAGATCAAAGCCTCGGATTACAATGCTTGGAAAGGAAAATACGAGTACAAAGGAATTACAAGTTTCTAAAAATAGAAATACAAGCATCCTTTCTAAATAAGGAAAGTACTAAAAAGTGAGGCGTTACATGTGTTTTGTTATTGTTTCTACTTCGTTATCATTTCGACTTAGTTAACATATTACTAATTTCGTTGACTCATAAAAAAGTACAAGGTAACTAGAAGTAAAAAAAATACAGATAAAAATAAAATAATGTTAGGGAAGTACATAGCCTATTTAAACTTAAGCGTTTCATCCATCAAGTCTGTATTCGTCACGTGGATCTTGCCAAATACACTCGACTGCGGGGGTTATTGCGAGCATTAGTGTAGGCAAGATGAAACATCCCGACCTTTCTATCAATTTCTTCCCACTTAGACATGATATTATTCGTCGTACGACTTGTAGGTTGTCCCATTTCAATCATTTCAGCATGAAACTCGAAAGAAACTTGTAACCAAAAGAATTTGTCGATCTAAATAATGGTCAACCTGTATCCCTGGAAACATACACCCATGCCTAAGCCAATGTTTCCACTTCATTGTTAGACCATGCTCCATTTTTTGCTTGGCGTCCGTGTACATCCATTTGTCGGGAAGTTTTTTTTTTTTTTTGTGAGTACAATGTTTGAGTATCTACGTATTTGTAGGCAAAAGCTAATTCTTTACGAAACCGCATGTCTGACCTAAAAAAAATAATGTATCATTGGTTACAACAAAAACTAATAAACTAATTAACTTTTTACAGTTGTAAATTGAATTTTTTTAACCGGTGTGTTTTATCATATGATTTACATCGGTTTATTGTTACTAACCACCATTTTTATGTAGTGTTTTTTTTTAATTTTGGCACTATTTTTATTCTATTCTAACTCGCCTTTTCACCATTTTACTCTCTTTCGTTTTTCATCTCAACTCGTTTTCATAATATTAAGGTTCTTAGAAAAAAAAACTAAAAGTTTGAAGTTCACTTTAGGTTTCTCCCACTGAAGTTGCATCTCCAATCATCTTCGGTCATCTTATTCCAGTGATGTTACTCTCGCTTTGAACTAGTTTATTAAGATAGATTTGTGTATTATATGTGTTAGGGGTAGATTTTTTTATACTCGGGATCCTGGTGCATACTCTGGTATCCTGACATGGCTAAGGATCCTGAGCCCCGATATTACTAAATATTTATTTTTGTCCCTTCCAGGAATTATTCGTAGGAATATTCAAAAACAACGGCTAGAAGATAAAGGCTTCTGAATATATCGTGAATGGAGTTGGGGAAAACATATGGAAAAGGATGGAAGAACATGCAACGGTCACTTGCCTAGTCTTCTTAGGATCCCAGGAAAATCGGACTTCTAGTTAAGATATTTTTTATTTGTTTACTATATATAGCTTGAATAGATTGTCTTAGGCATAACTTCTACACTGAACACTCGTTGTACTCGTAACAAGCTCTGTAACACATAGAATTCGATCGATTAAAGCTCACCCTTGTAAATTCTTTCAAGTTCATAGTAGATTGGAACTAGGTAGTTGCCAGCTTCTGGGGTTTTTGTGCAGGTGATCATTTCTTGCAAATATCAAGGGCTTTTCTCCGTAACAAATTGCATGTGTTCGTATTTATTTACTGCATTTAACCTTAGTTCATCACATTTCAAATGTTTCATCAATCCAAATAAACATAAATCCTATTTTCTAAACCAGGGATCCTGACTCTTACTCCAGGATCCTCAACCGCAAACTTACTATTTTCTAAAGCACCCTACTTCACTATCTCAATTTGGTTAGTAAATTGATCTCACCAGTTTTCAACTAAAACAATATGTTACCTCTACTTTGAACTTGTTTATAGCTTTTACTTGGACTATTTTTTAGATTTTATGTTACTCTCACTTTGAAGTAGTTTATAGCTTTTTCTAAGATGATTTTGTATATTATATGTTGTTTGTATAAGTCTTTATTAATATATGTTGTTTGGTATCCACAACTTTAAATTTAGATTTATAAATAGATGAAATCAAGAATAATTTATTTTTATTCTTCAATGTATATGTGGTTTTAGAAGTTTCTTTTGCAACTTGTTTGCATTTATTTTTGATAGAAGCAAAACATAAGTTTAAAGAGTGATACACCTATTATGTAGAAAGTTAATTATGTTTCAAAGATATACATTTTTATTCTATAAATCGATGATATCAAGAATAATTTATTTTTATTTGTCAATGTATATTTTATGGAAACAACAGATGACATGGATCCAAATGAAGGAAACGGACATAAACTGTTAACGTAGCATGGTAAGCATTTTATTTGTATATATATATATATATATATATATATATATATATATATATATATATATTATAGTGAAAGTGTAAAATACAATATTTCTTAACGTACGGGCGTACGCTGTGACATTGCGCACGTTGTAAAATTCAAAACCCTAATCACGCTTGTTGAAAAACCCTAATCACGCATGTTATATTTAGGTAATGAAGCATGTTATAATTATGTAATGAAGTATGTTATAGTTTTCAACATGCTTGATTATGTCTTTTCAACATGCGTGATTATGGTTTTCAACATGCGTGATTAGGGTTTTGAGTTTTACAACGTGCAAAATTTCACAGTGTATGCTCGTAAGTTAAGGAATATTGTACGTTATCCAGACTCTATATATATAGGGTTAGGCTCATTAGTGAACCACACCCTTGATTGTGAACACTAGTGAACTAATCCTAGCCCTTGATTATCAATACACAAGTGTAAATCAATGGCAGGATTTGATGATGAAAATACACTAGTGTATTTTATGATTTGATTATGTAAATCAATGGTCAGAATTTAATGGTCAGAATTTATTCACTCAGTTCACAAATGCACTAGTGTTCACTTTAGAACCCCACCCTCTATATATATATATATATATATATATATATATATATATATAGTGAACACTTCCCTATTTATGAACAAAACGAACAAATCTTGGCCCTAGATCTTCTTCACTAAATATAAGGGTAGGATTGTCATTTAACTTAATTTTCTTAATTGTAAACAAATTTCAAAATTCATTAATGAAAAGCAGTTACCAAGTAACCGTTTCCTATTACATTTAAATTATATTTTTAATTGTAAAGAATTTTAAAATTGATTACCATGTTAGGTAACCGTTTCCATTTTTCATGTCCTTTTTTATTTTTTTAATTGTAAACAAATTTTAATTCTTTTTGTATACATCTAGTAGTTGTTTGATGAGTATTTGTTGTTATACACATGTGTATAGTTGTTGTTAAATGGTTGTTTGTGTTTTATACACATGTGTATAATTGTTGTTCGCTAAGCAATTAGTTTTTATACACATGTGTATATACGTGTAGTTGATGTTCAGTGACGGTTTGTTCTTTATAAAAATGTGTATGGTTGTTGTTTAAATGAATGTTTGTTTTTTATATGCATATGTACATATTTATTTACTTATCAACATTAATATATTATAACCATTACACATAGATGTATAATAGTATTTCACGTATGTGTGCAAAAAAATATTATATAGTATTATGATTAACTCCAGCATTTGCATATAAGGTCATATTTTTTAATATTAAAAGAGAGGATTCTGTATTCGTCAAACTAAAAAAAATATGTAATATACGATTTAGTTGGGATCATGAGAAACAAACGGAAATCATTGTTAGTGGCTTTCAAAAATAAATAACAATGTGATTTAAGAGAATAAAAAATACGACAATACCCTTATTCGGTTATTATATATCAATTTATTGTTTTAATTAATTTAAAAACCATTGAAATCCTATAATCAAGATCTCATCATCCAACGGTCAGGATCTATTCGTTTTTGTTCACAATTTAAATATAGTTCACTCTTGATCCCTACCCTATATATATATATAGGGGAAGGATAAATCGAAAACTCACTTGAGTTGAGAAAACTCAGAAAACCTTTGTAAAACAAAACCATGTAAACTCAAGAAACATTTCTAAAAAAAATAGAAAATGTAATATATATATATTTGAACATTTTAAAAAAAGAAACACAAAAAACACCAAGTAGTTTTTTTTTTAAATGTTACAAAATTTCAGGTTACATAATATATATGTCCAAAAAAATGTAACATACAAATTTTCCAACTGGGCAAAGGTTGGTTTATTAAATACCAATTTTCCAAAAAAAAATAGTAAGCGTTTTTTTCATTTTTTTTTTCATAAATAGGTCCGTGTACATTTATATTACATTCCCTATTTTTTTTAGAAAAAAATAAAAATGTTACATAGGGTTTATTTGGGTTTTCTCAACTCACATGGTTTTTCGATTTATCTTTCCCATATATATATATATATATATATATATATATATATATATATATATATATATATATATATATATATATATATATATATATATATATAGGGTTAGGTTAATGCGAGAACCACCCTTATTGTGAGAACCAATGTGAACACAAAATAAAATCTAAAAAAATAAAAAAAGCACTCAAAAAATTCTTTTTTTTTAATATTTAAAAAAAATGAAAATCGTTATATTTCGTTACCAAAAAAAAAACTTTTTTTTTCGAGTAACAGTTATCATGCACATGTGCATATGTATCATAACTTCGGCAAATTCGGTAATACGTTATCAGAAATAGACAATTGCACTTTAATTTACAATACTATCTGTAATACATTACTTTTTACATTACCAATATTCACAATGCACATGTGCATCATTAGGTATAACCATGATATAACGTGTTTTGGTACAAAAAGCTTGTGATTTTGAATGGAGAAGTAGGCCCATATACATGTTTTTTGGTTAGTTATATCTAGTGGTTGATGGTTTGGTTATAGTTGTCAATTTATGATGTAATATGTTGATTGGATGGTATAAATGGTGTTTACATACATGTAATAAAGTGAAAATATTTGTAATGGTATTGTATTATGGATGATATAAGGTAATGGTATTGTATTATGGATGGTAGGAGGTAATGGTAGTGTATTATGGATGGTATGATAGATGAAAGGGAAAGTGTATTCAAAGTAGTGTACCAAAACACCTTATTTCTTGTTGATACATATAGATGCACATGTGCATTTATAATATTGGTAATGTAAAAAGTATTATATTACACATGGTAGTGTAAATGAAAGTGCAATTATCTAATATTTGTAATGAATTACGGAATTTGTCAAAGAAATGACAAAAATGCACATGTGCATGTTTGTGTATTATGGATGGAATGATAGTTGAAAAAGAAAGTAGTGTTCCAACACACCTTATTTCATGTTGATACATATAGATGCACATGTGCATTTCTTATTTTGTTAACGTAAAAAGTAGTGTATTACACGTAGTAGTGTAAATTAAAGTGCAATTGTCTGACATTTGTAATGAGTTACGGAATTTGGCAAAGAAATGAGACAAATTCACATGTGCATGGATAGCTGTGACTCGGAAATTTTTTTTTTTTTTTTGAAATTTTTTTTATTATAAACGAAATATAGCAATTTTTCCAAAAAAAATTGTTTTCAGTGTTTTTTAGATTTTTTAGGTATTACTATATATATATATATATATATATATATATATATATATATATAGATTATGAACAAAATACATATTAAAAAAAGAACGAGGAACAAAACTTATATATACTTATGAAAGTTCCTATTTTATTCAAAACAGAATCACTCAAAGAACATCACAAACTACAAAACAAATTCTAAACATCTTCAAAATCAGTTCACACCTTAGAAATATACCATTCACTCTCATTATACTCACTTTCCTTGTGATCCTTAACTGACTTCTCCTCATGTTGAGGACCTTCTATCCATGCAAAAACTCTAGATCTAACATGTTTCTCTAACAAAACCTCATTTGCATCCTCTGAAGAATTTTTCATTAGAATTTCACTTAACTCTTGCAACCATAAAAAGTTGGGAGAGTCAGCAATGCTATCGGGGCCAAAAAAAAAAAACTTGAATTCCCTATCATACCAGAATCTTCATTAGGTTATCATAAGCATCACTTCCGTTGTCTCGAGGAAATTTGAGATCACACATCTTTTTCAAAACCGACTCAGATAATCTTAAAACCTTTTTTTTTTTTTTGCAAAACTGTACAAAACTCTTCCTTTATTCTAAAATACCAGAAACAAATTGTTTTCTGACCGTGTCATAGAACCAGAATTCGAGTGGTGGTTCAACTGTAATTGGTGTTTTGCTTAAAGATTGTAAGAGTTAAGAGCTTTGATGAAAGAGGCTGAGAAGTTGTGAGCGGTTTTAGAGAATTGATTTTGAAAAAGTACGTTTCCTTATAATAATTTGAATTTGGCGATCTAAATTAATCTAGGAATATTTATATTCATGCAGCAGTTAAATTGAATTTGACTTATAATCTGATATGATACACTATTGAAAATCATTATTTAATACAATTGTAGGTATTTCTTTTTCCCATTATTGTTTTGGTGAAAATTTACCTAAAGCAACTAGTTGATCAAATTCATTAAGTGTGGCAGTGTGCTAATTTGTTTTGTATTGAGCGTATCGTTTAATAATGAAAAATTGAGACAGTGAGCAAAGATTGTAAGTATTATTGATGAAATAATATTTAGAATGCTAAAAATATTGCCCGGGATATCAGAATATGGCTCAGGATATTGAGTAAATAAGAAGACACAAGCAACTTTAGCGAGGAAAACCCTTGATTTGTGTAGATCGCCGGCACAAAACCTCGGGAGACGACTATAAAAACCGTCTGCCACAGTCAATATTATTAAGATGATAAAAGAAATACAACTTGAGAACCACTGTGATCGATGGTACAATGATCGCTAAAGTGCAAACGTTGGTGTGCGTGTATGATCTACAAAAGGAAAGTGCTAGTGTTTACGAGTGTGTGAGCAGAGGGTCAGTAAGTGTTCTAATCTATCACATGGCCTCTTATTTATAAGATAATAAACCTAACTACTAGTTCGATATTCTGGGGATGCCATGGTATATGTCTTTTCGAACGTTGGAGCTCAAGTCTTCCACTCTAACTGTTAGTCTCTTCAACTAAATATGTGATATTTGTGTTAGGACTTGGTCTATTAAGAATTGACCCACAATTAATAAATGACACGTGTAAGAAAATAGATTAGTTCGAAAAATAAGAGACAAGTCCAGAATACATAACTTGTCATATCCCGGAAGGTGAAATACGGTCCAGAATATTGGTCGAAATATTCACCCATAACAATTGTCCTAAAAAATAGGACAGTTGACATATCTATATCAAGCTGGTCTATTTTTCCAACGAACTTGAGTCTTTTCAGGCATGTGTTGAAGGATTGGATGCGGTGCAACTTCCCAGGCACTAAGCGATATCGTTTTAATTTAAAATTTTGCCTATAATACCTCATTTAAAATGTGCTAATTAATTAATATCTACTCAGCTTCCAGAGTAACAAGGTGTCCCTCTTCCTTTTCTCTGCACTTTTTTACTTTCCTTTTTTCCTGCTTATGCACACACACATCATTGCTACCATGGCCGCCAAATGCACAAGATCATCATCATCTCAAAACCCTACCACCATTGGTGATTTCACTTCCCAAAACCTGTTGAGGGACCCTAATGGGGAAATTTGTATGTTTTTAGACCTAGAGATTACTAACCTTTAATCCTACGACTCTTTCCCCGAATCATACACTTTTCATGCCTATAGTCAAAACTCAAGTCTGATTTCGTCTTTCCCATGTGAGTTTGTTTCCTAGACTACCCTTTTAGCCTCAGTTTCAAATATCTTTTTCCTCCCTTCATCATGGATTTCTTCCAGATCACTGGCCTGAGTTTCGCTTAGGCAATGCTGGAAATATGGAGGATCCTATTTGTTTTGGGTAACTTGATTGAAACCTGGGGGATAGAGAGTCGCGTTCCTGACCTAACCACCGTTTATCAACTCAAAAGCCATGGTTCTAGCAAATTTGTTTTGCAAGACCAATCCAACACGAGAACGTAGGTTCTGAAATCAAGCATAAACGAGGAGTCTTGGCAAAAGAAGTTCTTTTCTATGAAACGGGGGAAATAAGCTAACAATGAAGTGGTTAACCACTAGGAGGACCTAGATCTTCTAGGGATATAAGATATTCCTGACCACATCCTTACTGATATTATGCTTGATATTTGCAGCTAAACTTTCGGAACTTGCCTTTCCCCTTGCCGATTGCCCGAAGAGGATCCAAGCTACACTTCAGTTAGCTACCCGAAGAAGACAGGACTTTTTAGGTTGGAGCTGCCCTCACCATTTCAACAACTCAGACTTCTACTTCCAACATGTCAAGTAAGTTTTCTCATGTCTTTCCTACAAAATAGTTTGAGTGCATAATGTAGTAAAATGTAATAGATTTTGAACTCGTTGTGTTGCAGCACCTGCCAAAGCTTCCTTAATGATTTCTCTTAATGAAATCGATAGCATGCTTGATAAGAAGAAGGCTCCCACTCCTGCAACCTCACCTTCACATTCAGTCCCAGCTAAAGCATCCTCTCGTCCCACTGCATCGGCTAAAGACAAAGCCCTCTTAACAAGAAGAGGAAGACTCTGGAACTTGACATGCCTAGCCATACGACGGCCTTAAGCCTCA
This sequence comes from Helianthus annuus, assembly GCF_002127325.2. Taxonomy (NCBI): domain Eukaryota; kingdom Viridiplantae; phylum Streptophyta; class Magnoliopsida; order Asterales; family Asteraceae; genus Helianthus; species Helianthus annuus. The sequence continues at coordinate 148,898,399 of NC_035434.2, forward strand.
AGAAGTGCACACTAAGTCGATGACCTTGATCTCCATGGTATGAATTTATTGCCCTATACTTCGAATATTCTTATTAATATCTTTGAACGTATTTACTACGATATCACTGATTGAAAATTTTCAATTTTCTAGGCTCAAGACATCCTGCTGAAGGCTTATGAAGATTCCTTGAAAGAAGCTAACAAGCTAAAGGAGGCTCATTTAGACGTGGAAATAAAACGAGTAGACATAGTCTTAGAAACTAAGAGTGAAATATATAATACATTACAATGTGTCATCACCAAAAAGCATAATATATAACATCACCAGGGCTAGCCTTGTGCATGTGCGGGAGATGCCATCGCACAGGCCCATTATCCCGGGGCAAAAAGATTAAATATTTTTATATACTGTTTTAAATAAAAATTATTTAATTAAATGATTCCAAAGTGGCTGTTGATACAGTGGATACGGCTCTTTGGAAACAGAATGAAGGGTTCAAGGTTCGATCTGCTAGGGAACAATTCTTACATTTTTTTTCCTTCTAGATTATGTTTTGATTGGGTTTCATAGACCCACCCTGTCTTGTCCACAGGCTGACTTAATTTCCTACCTCACTTTTCTTTTGTGTTAATATATGTTTCAATTAAGCTTTAAAAAGAGTTAAACATGGGCCAAACTATCCACACACCAATTTTGCCTATCTACACACCTAAAAGGTGATTTTTGTCTTTACATGCACACCCTGCAGTGTCGAATTGTGGCTAAAACGGGGCGTTTTGGTCCGATTAACCAGACAAAGACTGGCTGGTGTCTGACGGGTCTGTTGTTCGGACCAAAACGCCGAGCTTTGGCCGCGTTTTGGTCCTGTCAACCAGACCGGGTATCAGTCTTTTGTCTGGTTGACAGGACCAAATCGCGGTCAAAGCTCAGCGTTTTGGTCCGGTCAACAGACCCGTCAGACACCCGTCAGTCTTTGTCTGGTTAATCGGACCAAAACGCCTCGTTTTAGCCACAGTTCGACACTGCAGGGTGTGCATGTAAAGACAAAAATCACCTTTTTAATTGTGTAGATAGTGAGATGAGTGTGGGGATAGGTACACTCTTAAACATTTAACTAAAAAAATAATCTCTGGCTCGTTTAAATGTAACATTTTCTGTATTATGTTTTAAAACTGATTATTTTTTTTTAAATGTGATGATTTAAATGTTCGAAGCACACATATACTACCTATCAAAACTGTTTCAAGGTTTCAGTTTTTACAATTTTGTTAACCACATTTCCGTATAAGTTTAGGCCTACCACCTAAAAGATATTAAAACAATAGGCTATTTAGTTTTGGCACATTTATCGTCAAACAATTTTTATATATATGTATGTTTATATTTAGCGTCTCTTAGGGGCCCATTTTTTTCTATTCACACAGGGGAGGATCCCCAACTTCTCAGAGACAGCTCTGATTATCACACATGCATTAAAATATTTAGAAAAAGATTAAATAAGAAGAAAGGGAGAGGCTCAAACTATAGACCTCCAGAAGACTCTTCCTATATAAGAACCAGTACAACACTGGAGAATATGTCAAGACTTTGTTCGAAAAATATATACGGTGTCATAGCATGAAGATATACGTTGTCCCTCAACTCTCAGTTAAAAATTTGAAACATAGATGTTTTTACTTTCAAATGACACCGATAATCAAAACTAAATTTTACCAGACCTTTCATGTATCCATGAGAAGCTTTATTAGCTAGAATATCAACTTCTTTCTTCTTCTTCTTAATTTTCCATCTTTGTTCTTTATCATTTGATCAATGTTATTAAACCCGGCCACTTTTCTTTTTAATATTCCATCGTTATTCATTATCATTTGATTAATGCTATTAAACCCGGTCCGACTCGGCCCATAAACTGAGACCTGTCAAATTTTGGCGATTCAATTTATACAGGCTGGAATGAAAGAACTATTTTTACTTTTGAGTAATATGGAACCCATCATCATTGGTTAAAGGCTTAAGGCTTTTAACGATTAGTATATCAACTTAACTAAGTTAAATAACTAATATATATTAATATATTACCATATTATCTATCATGTGAAATTGTGAATGGTTTGATTATTCATTTTCGCAGCTGTTTTGCTGGAATTTCAGAAAAAGAACTCTATCATGTTTTATCAACTTCATATCTATCATATTGAGTTCATATATAACTAAAAAGATACTTATATAAAGCTACTTATATTTATTATTAGGAAACTATTATTGTATATTAAAGCAGTTATCATGTTCTTAAGCCCGATCAAACTCGAGGACTGGTACCGAACCAGTAAGTCAACCGATTCAATGTTCGGTCATGTTGTCAAAACATTGCATTGAACGGTTGCATCGCGTAAAATTTACTCACATTCACCAAAACTTTTTTACTCCTGTTAACTATCGTAATAAAAGTTTGATTTTTTTGTGCCGATCTACTAAACTAATTAGGATTGTACCACCTAATTCATGACCTATCATAATCTAGTGGTATGTTGTTTGCTATTCATAAGAATGTTGTGAGTCTAAATCCGGTTAGTGTAAAGTTTGGTGAAATTTAGGTGTATAAAACCGTTGTTAAAAAAGGTCTCCTAGCTACTTTTTTGTTTTTTAAATGGCAAATGTTTTTCTCTTATTTTACACCTAGAAATCTAAATTACACTCAACCAATTGGACTAGTCCACATTGGCCTCCTAAAGTTTATTAAAAATTTCTTTCAAAGTGTGTTTTCATATGCCACGTTTATACTTCCTTTCTACATCACTTGATTAACAAGTGGACTAATGATTTGACCAATAAAAGAAGAAAGCGCAAAGCGTAAACGAGATGCAAATGATGTTCAATTATGTTCATATCAATATCAAACTTAAACTTTATATATCACCCACAATTACATATCTTTGCGATATATATATATATATATATATATATATATATATATATATATATATATATATATATATATATATATATATATAGGAAAAGGATCATGTGAGAAGTGATAGGCTAGTTGAGAAACTTGAGAAGCATTCTGGACCACACATTTTTCTAAGCCTTTCGTAATATACACATATGTATAGTTTAAAATTGACTATATACATATGTGTATAACTCAATATACATATATGTATATAGTCAATTTTAAACTATACATATGTGTATATTACGAAAGGCTTAGAAAAATGTGTGGTCCAGAATGCTTCTCAAGTTTCTCATATAGGGTGGACTTCTCTTAGGATCCCTACCCTCTATATATATACATATATATATATATATATATATATATATAAACAGAATCAGAAAAGAATGCCTTCAAAGTGTGAGAACGGTAAAAACGATTCTCAGCCACAAGATCTTAGTGGTTTGTGGCTAAGATTAATGCGGTGGCATTTTTTGTAAATAATAGAGGCCTTGGAACTGTCGAGAGGGGTAAAATAGGAAGATCCAAACAAAGGTGCACATGTTAATCACATGCCATTTTCCCCATCATATTTAAACGACAGTAACTTTTTTATACGTGACTATTTTTCGAAAAAAATTACACCATAAAACTCAGCGTTTTTTAATCTTTCCAACGAGTATAGTATTGATATACTTTTCGAAAAAAAATTAACTTGGTTTTATGGTGTTTTTCTGAACTGAGTGTTTTATGGTGTTTTAGACTAGGTATTTTCATGGCGTTTTTCTGAACTATGTGTTTTTATAGCGTTTTAACTAGGTATTTTCATGTCGTTTTTCTAAACTGAGTGTTTTATGGCGTTTTCAACTGAGTTTTTTTAATGGCGTTTTTCTGAACTGAGTGTTTTATGGCGTTTTTACAGTACAAATTATGATTTTTCTAAGCTCAAAAAATATTAATTTAGGCGGTTAGACAAAAAAAAATGGTTTTTTGAGCTATATATTGCTAAAAAATGGTTTTTTTGAGCTGTTGTAAATTATAGCTCAAAAAATATCTTTTTTTGTACGTTTTAACTGGGAGCTTATGGCGTTTTTTGAGCAATATGGCTAAAAAAAAAGGTTTTTTTGAGCTGTTGTAAATTATAGCTCAAAAAAAATAGCATTTTTTGTTATGGGAGCTACATGGCTAAAAAAAAAAGGTTTTTTGAGTTGTTATAAATTATAGCTCAAAAAATAGCTTTTTTGGCGTGGCGTTTTAACTGGGAGCTTATGGCGTTTTTTCAGCTATATGGCTCAAAAAATGTTTTTTTTTAGCTGATGTAAATTATAGCTCAAAAAATATTTTTTTTTGTTATTGCGTTTTAACTGGGAGCTATATGGCTCAAAAAAATGGTTTTTTTTTAGCAGTTGTAAATTATAGCTCAAAAAATAGTTTTTTTTTGGCGTTTTAACTGGGTATTTTCATGGCGTTTTATTTGAACACCTGGTTCATGTGAGTGGGTTTTTTGACAATATTACCCCTTAGTGTAATTTAACATCAATGCCACATGTCACCACCAAAATCGTTCTCACCGTTGTCACACTTTTCACTATTCTCTCTAAATCCTGACCCTATATATATATATGATTAGGTTCAAGAGTGAACAACTTCTTGAGAGTGAACTGTGTGAACTAATCTTGACCCTTAATCATTTTTTTAAATTAAAAGGGTAAGATTGACATTAGTCAAGTATTTTTAATTAAAATCACTTAATTTTCTCCTCTTTTAACTCTTTCCATCTCTCATTTGTAATTATTTCTCTATCATTTCTTTATCCATATATTTTGTTTTAATTTTAACTTTAATATTGTTTTTCTTTTATTATCCATATATATATATAGATATCTTAATATATTGTTTTTAACTTTTTATAATTTTCAATAAATATTGAAAATTTTCTCTGAGGCTGAAATTGTAATTATTTTTGGGCATTAAATCTTTTATTTGAATATGTGATGAAATTATTTATTTTTGCATACATGTGATATGTTTCGTTTTCTTTAATTTCATTATTTTATATGAATCTACTCTTGCGCATGCCTAATATACTATATGTTGTTAATATACACATATGTAACCATTTTTTAATATAATACACAGATATATAAAAGACTATACACATGTGTATATAAACTAACAGATGTGTATCTTATATAACCTGATAGTTAGCGAGACTGTACACATGTGTATAAACTAACAGTTTTGTATCTTGTATAAACTGATAGTTAGCGAGACTATACAAATGTTTATAAACTAAAATCTGTGTATCTTGTATAAACTAATACTAGCGAGACTGTACAGATGTGTATACACTAACAGCTGTGTATCTTATATATACGGAAACTAACGAGATTTTAGTGATTTTGATTATATTGTTTAATAAATGCAATTTACAAAAAACGCAAATACCCTTCTATCAATTAATTTAAAGGGAGGTTACAACATTATAATTACTATCTTGCCATTGTTTAAAAAGAGTAAACTGCCATTTTGGTCCCTGAGGTTTAGGCAGTTTTGCCACTTTAGTTCAAATCTCAAACCTTTTGCATCTGGGTCCATGTGGTTTCAGTTTTGTTGCCATTTTATTCCAAAAGTGAAATCAACTCAAATTTCTCAAATTAAATCATGATATTTTATCCTTTTCCTCAGGAGTAATTTGGTCATTACAAGTATTCATTAAAATAATCAAATTACTCTATTTAAAAGAAGCAAAGAAGATGATTGCTGGGTATGTGCTTCTTCGATCAACAAACCCCAAATCTTCATTCATTATTCATCGTTCTGCAAATCAAACAGGCAATTCAGGGACCAAATTATCCGAACATTACTCCGATACTAACTAACGCAACAATTCCGTATCATCAACATCTAACTAAACATAATTACAAAATCAACACATAAACAGTGAACAACAACTTCCTACATTACAATATCATACCAGTCACATTACCCTGCAACTTACTAACAACCGAAACAGTAGTCAAGTTCTTCGGTTTAACCTCCGGCGGCATCTCAAACCCACCGGCCAACAAAGACGACGCAAACTTCCCAGAACCACCGCTCGGTCGCTTGTCAGGCGACCACACAGTCTTCTCCTCAAAAAAATCTCCAACAGACGGCGAGGGATTGTAACTGCCAACCGGAACTACATTCACAGAGTCGCCGGAGAACCGATTTAACGGCGACAACAGCCGATTCGCCAGTGGTAGAGTACGGGGAGGTAGAATCATGACCGGAGAGAGTGACTTGCCGAAGGGAGAAAGGTCTGATAATGGAGATGAAGTGTAGGATTGTAGTAGGGGAGCAGATTGAGAGCGGTCTCGTGGTGCGAAGAAGCCGACGTGATGGACTTTGGGGTCGATGACGGTGCGGGATTACCGGCAGGGATCCAATGGTGGCAGAATGTGGTGGAGTTTAAAGGGTGGGGATGAAGGTGGTCAGTGGAGATTTATACGGTGAGGAGGTGGCGATGGCGGTGGTGGTGAGAAGGGGGATGAGGTGGCGGTGGTAAGAAGGGGGAGGAGGTGGCGCTGGTGGAGTTCATGGTGGCGGTGGTGTTAGCGAGAGGAAAGAGTGGTGGTGGTGAGAAGGGGGGTCTCAGGTCTGTGCTTATTTTAAAGGGATTAATTAATTTAATTAATAATTTATTAAAATAATACTTGTAATGACCAAATTACCCCTGAGGAAAAGGACAAAACATCATGATTTAATTTGAGGAATTTGAGCTTATTTCACTTTTGGACCAAAATGGCAACAAAACTGAAACCACAGGGACCCAAATGCAAAAGGTTTGAGATTTGGACTAAAGTGGCAAAACTGCCCAAATCTTAGGGACCAAAGTGGCAGTTTACTCGTTTAAAAATCTTTAGATGATGTAATTCAATGGCCCAGATTAGTTCACACAGTTCACTTTCAAACTAGTGTTCACTCTAGAACCCTACCCTATATATATAGGGAAGGGTTATCTTGAGAACGCAAAATATTGCGAGAACCGTGAGAACGAATGAAAAAACCAATCAAAACCAAATTTTTTTTAATACAAACCTCATTGTAATTAAGATACAACATCAAAAAAAAAGAATTTACAACATCAAATAATTCATTTCTCCTTTCAAAATCACTCTTTCTAGATTTTTTACACACGTATAAACATAACAGATTTACACATGCGTAAATGGCAAACTTACACATGTGTCAATTTTCTTTATTTACGAATTCACATAAATTTAAACGTGTAAATTTAATTTCTAACATTGTATTCGAATAATAATGATAAGTATAGAAAAAAAATTTGAATTTAATTCGTTTTTGACCAAGTTCTCATGGTTTTTTTCATTCGTTTTCACGGTTCTCGCGATATTTAGCGTTCTCATTTAAACCCTCCCCTATATATATAGGGTTTAAATGAGAACGCTAAATATCGCGAGAACCGTGAAAACGAATGAAAAAACCATGAGAACTTGGTCAAAAACAATTCAAATTCAAAATTTCTTTTTGCACTTATAATTATTATTTGAATACAATGTTAGAAATTAAATTTACACGTTTAAATTTTTGTGAATTCGTAAATAAAGAAAATTTACACATGTGTAAAAAATCTAGAAAAAGTGATTTTGAGAGGAGAAATGAATTATTTGATGTTGTAAATTCTTTTTTGATGTTGTATTTTTATTACAATGAGTTTGTATTAAAAAAATCCGGATTTGATTGGTTTTTTTATTCGTTCTCACGGTTCTCGCAATATTTAGCGTTCTTAAGATAACCATCCTCTACATACATATATATATATATATATACATATGTATACACACACATATATAGGGCTGGTTAACGTATGCAGTGTACGAGATTGAGTTACAACAAGCGAACTTCATTTTCACTATGCAATTTTTTATAACATGCTATTTTCTCATTTATACAACATGCTATTTTTTTCATCTTTCAACATGCGACTTTTTTTGCTTTTCAACTTGTGATATTTTATAACTTACAAGATGCAAGTTTTTAGTTATGAAGTTTATAACGTGCAAACTTTAAATCTCGTACGCTCGTACGATAAGGGATATTGTACATTACACTTTCACTATATATATAGGGTAGGGATAGTGCACATTAATTCAGAAGTGTGAGAAGTGTAATATAACACTATATATAACACCATATAAACAACGTATAACACTATGTAATACCATATAACACTATTTAACACTATATAACAATATATAACACTATACATCTATCATAGACATGTTATCAGACAAAATATAGTGTTATATTTGTTATATAATGTTATATAGTGTTATAATACACTTCTCACACTTCTTGATTAATGTACAGGATCCTCTACATATATATATATATAGGGTAAGGATAGTGTAAAAAGGGCCTAAAGTGTGAGAAGTGTAAGAAGTGTATTATAACACTATATATAATACTATATAACACCATATAAATACCGTATAACAATATGTAACACCATATAATACAATATAACACTATGTAACACTATATATCATTATATAACAAATATAACACTATACATCTATCATAGACATGCTATCAGACAACCTATAGTGTTATATTTGTTATATAATGATATATAGTGTTACATAGTGTTATATGGTATTATATGGTGTTACATATTATTATACGGTGTTTATATGGTGTTATATAGTATTATATATAGTGTTATAATACACTTCTCACACTTCTTACACTTTGAGCACTTTTTACAGGATCCTCTACCTATATATATATATATATATATATATATATATATATATATATGGGGAGGTTCATTTGAGAAGAAAATTTAATTGATAAGAAAAAGAACAAAGGATACAATTATAAAATATTAAGTAGTTATTTTTTCATCTCATTTATTACAATCTTTAAGTAATTAGTTACTCATAAAAACTATTATCCTCTACACTAATTTTCATTGCCTATACACATAAAAAGTTATGCTATAAATGTCGAAAATTATTCTACACATACCTAAATTTATCCTACACAACTCATAATTTATCCTACACACCTTGTAATTTGTCCTACACTCTAAATTAATTTTTTTTTATTTTTTGAAAAAAATATATATTTTGAAATAAGTTACAAATTTAAAATAGTTAGCTATTAAAAAGGAAGACTAGAAATTAATGATCTATGTAAGTTTACAAATATACCCTTACATTAAAAATAAATGCAAATATTAAATGAAGTAAAATTAAACATTCTTATTGGTTGAAACTTATCATATACATATATATATATATAGGATAAGGATCATGTGAGAAATAGTAGGCTAATTGAGAAATTTGAGAAGCATTTTGGACCATACATTTTCCCTAAGCAAAAAAATGCAATTTTTTTTTTTTGGAAAAATCAGAGCTTTTTCTTTAAGGTTTTGTTTTTTTTAATTATTTTTTAGATTTATACACATGTGTATATTGTTAATCTTTTAACTATACATATGTGTATATTGCCAAATATACATATATGTATATACATGTTTTAAAATTGAAAAATAAGTGTTATTTAGGGTTTAGCATTAGTATTTAGCATTATGGTTTAGGGTTTATCATTAGGGTTTAGCAATAGTATTTAGGGTTTAGCATTATGGTTTAGCTTTTGGGTTTAGATTTAGCTTTAGGGTTTGCATTAAGGGTTTAGCTTTAGGGTTTATCTTTAGCTTTAGATTTAGGTTTTAGCTTTAGGGTTTAGAATTAGGGTTTAGCATCAAGGTTTAGAATTAGGGTTTAGCTTTAGCTTTAGCTTTAGCTTTAGCTTTAGCTTTAGCTTTAGGGTTTAGCACTAAGGGTTTAGCTTTAGGGTTTAGCTTTAGCTTTTGCTTTAGGGTTTAGCATTAGGGTTTAGAATTAGGGTTTAGCTTTATGGTTTAGGGTTTAACATTAAGGTTTAGGGTTTATAACACTTATTTTTCAATGTTAAATATGTATATACATATATGTATAATTAACAATATAAATATATGTATAGTTAAAAGATTAACAATATACACATGTGTAAAAATCTCAAAAAAATAAATAAATAAAAGAGAATTAAAACCTTATAGAAAAAGCTCCGATTTTTCCAAAAAAAAAAAAATTGCATTTTTTTCACCTTTCTTTTTGCATTTTTTGCTTAGGAAAAATGTGTTGTCTAGATTGCTTCTCAAGTTTCTCAAATAGGGTGGACTTCTCTTATATATATATATATATAGGGGAAGGTTCATTTGAGAAAAAAATTTCTACATATATTGAAATTTATCCTACACAACTCGTAATTTATCCTACACGTCTCGTATTTATCCTACACTATAAATGAAATTTTATTTTTATTTTTTGTGAAAAATATATGTATTAAAAATAAGTTACAAATTTAATATAGTTAGTTATTAAAGATGAAACTACCAATTAATGATGTATGTAAGTTTACTAATATACCCTTATAGTTACATTAAGTACAAATATTAAATGAAGTCTAATGAAGCATTTCTATTGGTTGAAATTTCTTCTTTTTTCTTCTTACAAAGAATTTCTTCTCATTTGAACCCTCCACTATATATATACATATATATATATATATATATATATATATATATATATATATATATATATATATATATATATATATATATATATATATATATATATATTTAGGGGAAGGTTCAAATGAAAACCACTAGTTATCGCGAAAACTCGAAAACTAACTAAAAAGCCAAAAAAAGCATACCCAATTTTTTTTTTTTTTTGCATACCGATTTTCGCTATTTTAGGTATATTAAAAAAACTTTTTTTCAATAATTTTTTTTTGTAGTGCACATGTGTATGTGTACTACACATGTGAATTATTATTACACATGTACATTACAATTTGTTTTTTTTTGGAAAAAAAGTTTTTTTTATATTAAAAAACCTGCGATTTTTAATAAAAAATTTGAAAAAAAAATTTGTGTGTTTTTTAGGTTTTTTTAGTTAGTTTTCAAGTTTCCGCGATGAAGTGGTTTTCATTGACAATCACTTATATATATTTCAGAACCATAAATATTTACAGAACTCGCAGAACTCCTAATAAACAATCTTTGTGTTTATATATTTTCATGTTTAGGATAATTTTATCATTTATTTTGTGTATTTTTACGATTGCATACATGTTAAAAGTAATTTTATCATTTTTTATATGTAATTTTATAATTACACATATGTAAACTAGTTTTTTTACATATATGTAATTAGTTATGACACATATATATAATTTTGGCAATTAAACATATATAAACTACTTTTAACATGTATGTAATCAAAGAAATACATATAATAGATGATAAAAAGATCCTAAATACAAAAACTTATATATAAAATGATTGTAGTGCACATGTGTAATACAATTTTTTTTTTTTTTTTGAAATTTTTTTTATAGAGTAAACTTCCGTTTTGCTTTCTGTGGTTTGGTCACTTTAACGGTTTTGCCCCAAACCTTTAAAAATAGTCATTTTACTCCCTGATGTTTTGGTTTTGTTGACAGTTTGCTCACTGCGGGGAGCAAAATGGAAACACAAACAATTTGGATGGAGTTAGAGGCGGGGAGCAAACTGGCAAAAAACCGAAACATCAGGGAGCAAAATGGCTATTTTTAAAGGTTTGGAGCAAAACCGTTAATGTGAACAAACCATAGGGAGCAAAACGGAAGTTTACTCTTTTTTATATAAAAAAATCTGCAATATTTTATAAAAAAAATTGAAAAAAAAAAATTTTTGGTGTGTTTTTTATGCTTTTTTTAGTTAGTTTTCGAGTTTTTGCGATAAAAATGGTTTTCATTTGAACCATCCCCTATATATATATATATATTGGTAATAATGTGTGTTTATATATTATTTAATGAAAATAAACTCTTACTCTTATTAGCGGAAAAATATTTTAATTTGGCATATTTGTTAATAACATGTGTGACTAACAAATGGTTATAACTAAATATTAAAATATAATGTATAAAGCTGTCACATATGGGTTCACATTGTGAGTTTTAGAATTGTTGAAAAATTAAGAAAACCAAAAGAAAGTTACTGTAGAGTTTAATAATGCAAACAAATGATGTGGAGCTTGGAGGATCAACCAATTAGGAAGCAACTTGGCATGCATTACAAGCTTGTACTTGATGGCTTGATGCAAATCTTGATGCACATTTTGTAATGATTCATGGTCTACCACATTTGCCACCATCACCATCAGGGCGGAACCAAAGGAGGTTAAGAGGCTCTGCGAACCCCCGGATCACTAGAATTTTCTAAAAAATACGACTTTTTTCAAGGAAAATATGAGCTGTACTCTTTAGTCGTAACTGGTAAGGAACCGAATATTATTATGAACCCTACTAAAAAGTTGTGACTCCAACACTAACCCACACATGTTAACTCAGTGTTGCACAGGGAAACAGAGAGAGACTTATGGTTATTTTATTTACATATCAACAAAAGTCATCAATGAGTTCACAAATGACAAAACATAGACAACACAATCACAAACAAATGTAACCCTTGGATGAAAAAATAAAAAGGGCCAAAGTGAAAACAGTAAAAAGCAAAAGTAATAAACCCAAAAAGATAACACGCTAATAATTCCACCATGAAGATTCAAAGGCGGTATTAATCACTTGTTCTTGCCCGGAAACATACCTATCCTCATGATCATCACCGCTGTTCACCACTGGTGGTGGATACAACCACCCGTCCACCATCGAGTCGGTGTACACAAACTCGTTATTCAACTCTAGCGACTCAAAACTCGTTCCTAAAACCGGCAGCTCAATTATTTCATCAAGGTCATCTGATGCTGTTTCTATACAAGAACTTGGAGAGTCGAATTCTGTCATTGCGGCTGCTTTAGCTGCCGCGGCCTGCACGTCTCTTGGAGAGCAGGAAACAGGCCTCGGCAGTGATCCCACGAGCTCGGGGAAGTTAAGAATTGCGGAACTTCCTTTTATGCAAACGGCAGCCACGTCATGTGCCCTGGCCGCCATTTCTGGTGTCGGAAAAGTCCCGAGCCATATTCTTGATTTTTTTCTTGGCTCGCGAATTTCCGACACCCATTTGCCCCAACTCCTCATCCGAACACCGTGGTAGACCAGGTGCTTCGTGCTTGAATCGCGGGTCCTCTTGACTGTTCTTGTTTCAGGGTTTTGTGAGTTAGGTATTGGCTGAGTTGTTGATCCAGGAGAATAATCATCAAGTTGAGAAATGGAATTCACTGATGATTGATTCTTCATTAGGGCAGAGGTAAAAGAGGAAAGAGTAGCCGTCATGAGCACATTATGTTTGTTTGTGTTAGTTTTGTTTGAAAGCTAAACAAAGAAAGAAAGTTATGATCTTTATCAGAGTTAATTGACAGTAGATCAATCTAGCAATTTACACCTTCATTTCCCAATGAGTGATGCAGATACTTATAACAAGATCTATAGGTATGGGGAGGGGGGGGGGGGTAGGGGTAGGCTTAGCTAGGGTGGGGCACTGGGGCAAGAGAGAAATGGTTGCTAAATAGCTACCCTCCAGTGATGAGGTTTAGTACAATGGGGTCCTTCACAAACAAGTACCACACAAACTTGCTTTTTGGAGAAAGTTTTACCTTTGTTTTTGGAGACTACTATAGGTAAGCTCCTAGAGTTCACTTGACACTGTTTCTTTCCCTTTCCTTTCCTTTTTGTCTTGTATCTTTTCAACCTAGCAAGAACCAACATAAGATTTAACTTTTTAAGCATTCACAATCGAATCCTTTATATTATTTTAGAGTGACTATGAGTGGAGAAAAAAAAAATGTTACTGTTAATCGGTAAATTTGAAGGATCGCTGTTTATCAAATATAATTTTTTAATGTTTTTAAAAGTGGTTGCAAATGGAGAAGAAAAGAAAAGTTAATGATAAAAATATAAAAAACACATTATTTAGTTGAAAAAGATATAGAAAAACTGGTGTTTTTTAATGCAATTATTGAGATTGAGGAGAGAATCGATTATGAATGCTCTTAATTTATTATAATACTATTATAATATATTATATTGTCTGCTATTTCTAATTAAAACTAGTGTATTTCCCTCGCGCTACGCGGCGGGAACTCGGTTAGTGTTGGTTTGGTTCGTTTCGTATTTTACATCAATCGAAAACCATAAAAATAAATACCCGTTTCGATACTAACGATACCGGTATCAATGTTGTTTTGTCGAAATTGTCATGGTACTAATATGGTGTTGATATATGTATAGTTTACTATGAAAAAGAATATGTTTTTAATACAACTCCCTTTTTAACAAAAATGTTACCGGCACTCGTATAGTTTACGATACAAAATAACACGTTATTATGAATCCAACTTTGTTTCCAACAAAATTTATACCAAAATGTCGAGAAAAAAATTAAGCACAACTACGTATTCAGTTTTTTAACAACGTAACAAATGCAAGTTATTAGCGAAAAATCAAATTAAATTATAAAGCAATTAATATTAAAAACATAAAAGAAAATATTCAAATTCTCTATTCATTCGTATTTAGCATTAACATATGTTTATAATTAATTATTAAAGTTTCCACCTAACATCTTAATAATAACAATCAATCATCTTCTTCTTATAAAATATTTTAATTAAATAATTATAAAATTAATAAAAGAACTAAAATATATGGTACTGTTCATGAAGACTCTAAATTCATATGTATAATAGTGATTTCCCTCGCGCTTCGCGGCTGGAATTTAGTTGGTATATGTTCGGTTCGTTACAGCATCGTTACTCGCTATAGTAATCGTAAGAGAAAACCTTGCGTTGATCGAAAACAATAAAAACGAATATCGATATCGGTATTGATGTTGTTCAATATATACTGTTCGATTGGTTTGCATTCTATTTTTATTTTATTTTTTAACATTGACATGCAAACTTTATTGAAAATGGCCATTGTGTCACTAGCGTACAAAATCGAACCAAAACTGACTAAATATCATTCGTAACAGTACCAGTATTTATTTTTATTGTTTTTGCTTTTAATAAATTAAGATCGTATCGCTACCATACCGTACCAACACTCGTTATAGCGACCGAAAGAGAAAACCCAAAAAAATAAAGTCTTTATATACCCTAAAAAATATTAACACGCATTCTACATCGACAAAAACTATAAAAACAAATATTGGTATAAGCTTCGATATTCGATGCCAGTGCCGATGTTGTTCGGTTCGTCACAATACCAGTACGACAGTACGATATCGACACGCTTCTAACATCGGTAAAAACCATAAAAACAAATACCGGTACAAGCTTCGATATTCGATGCCGGTGTCGATGTTGTTTAAGTTGTAAACGGTTCGTCACAGTACCGGCACGACAATGACACTTGCTACAACTTACAATACCGAAAAAGTAGTTCATCGGTACTGAGCAAAATTTAAATCTAGATGTAGATAAAAATAAGCATATCGTAACAACATATTCAAAATTTTATAAAACGTATTATGTTAAAATTAATAAGCGGAAAACAAAATATAATAAAAAGTATTTATAATAATACAATATCATAACGATATTAAAATATAATAAGTAAAAAATTATATTTCATTATGAGTTACAATTCATATGTATAATAATCGACCCAATGTCTATGATAACATACCATGAGAATGCGCGGGAAAATAACCTGGAATAAATATAGATGTGTATTTAGAATTTTTAAAAAGGTTAACAAACGCAAGTTATAATTAAAAGATGAAGTTAAATAATAAATATAATATATTACAAAAAATAATACATTATATGTATAATAATAAAACAGATACTAATAAATTAAATAATAACAAAAACTATTAGAAAACAAAAACAATTTACTATTCATAGTCACTTGGTTTTCATTACGACATCGGTACGGTATCATCACTCGGTATATCAAGCGAAAGATAAAACCTAAAAAATAAAGTCACGATATGACCAAAATAATATCGATATGTGTTTACATCAGTTAAAAACCATAAATACGAATATCAGTAACGGTTATGATAATAAGGATACCAATACCGATGTTATACAGTCGAGATCGCCAGGGCATCAATTTTGCTAAGACATTATCTTAAATGTTATATGAGAAAAAATAAAATAATAAAATAATGGAAACTTAAAAACTATAATATTATATGAGAAAATCTAAAATAATAAGATAAAGAAGAAACAATAAAATAATAAATTAAAGTAATAAAATAATAAAAATTTAAAAATCTATAATATTAAAAAAAATCTTGAACTTCTGTTCATCACCAGTTTGTATTAATATGTATAATTTTTAATTCAACATTAAACATTGTGTTTAAGATAGACACAGTGACAATTTTGAACTGGTTGAAAAATTATGTAAAAAAAGCTACAGTTTCAACATGCGTGATTATGGTTTTTCAAATGCGTGATTAGAGTTTTGAGTTTTCCAACGTGCGTAATTTCACAGCGTACGCTCGTACGTTGAGGAATATTGTACGGTAACCGTCTATATATATAAGTATTTACAGCGTACGCTCGTACGTTAAGGAATATTATACGGTAACCGTCTATATATATAAGTATATAGTAGGTTGGTTTTCTGTTAAAAATTAAAAGTCGCTAGTGTTTCAGTGGCGAAGCTTGACAATGAAGACGGGGGGTCGAAAACGTATATACCCAAAAATTTCTACAGAACTGGGGGGTCGAAAACGTATATACTCAAAAATTTCTATACGAAAACTGCATATATAACGCTACTAAATGAAAAGTTCAGGGGGTCCCCCCCCTCTCCACCCCCGGCCCCTCTTAAGTTGCGCCCTTGAATAATTTGATGGATGAAAGTAGACGTTACTATCTATTAGAATTCATTGGGTGGAAATACATCACTGAAAAATCAGCAAAAATTTATGTTGAATTTTATTATAAAGGGGGGTTTGATAACTATACAAATTTGAAAGCAGACAACTTGCCCACGTTGTGGTGTTCCTTAGGTCCCTAAAAAGTTAATATCTGCTTCTAGAGGCGGTGAGAAATTGCATCCCTACGTGAATTAATTTGGACCTTAAGAATATCTACTCTCCGTCCAAAGTCCAAACTGTTAAGGGATGAACGAAAAACTAGATCATGTGATGCCGTTACATGTTCAAAATTTATCTTCTATCTACGTATATGATAAGTCAAATAACTAATTTATATATCACATTTCTTGATTAAGTAACTAATTTAAATACAATTTGATCGATTACCAAAATTTATATAAGAAAAAAATGAACATATTTCTATGGTGGTAAGAATGTTGGACCACAATTTACCAAATATGCGAAAATATAATGTAGTTACTTCTTTTATCACCTTTACATTCACTCGATATACAAAACATATATGGGTCCATAGTCATGACAGACTTATAGTACATTCAATATATTTCACGTATGTGCTTTATCTTTATATCTTATAGTACGTTCAATATATCTCACGTATATGCTTTATCTTTATATATCTTATAGTACGTTCAATATATTTAACTTTGCATATCGTAAACAGCAGCAGTTACCATGACCCACAATATAGAGGATACATGAAAGGACACCTGTAAAAATGTTTGCATTTTATTAAAGTTTGTGATCTACCAGTAGTGTTTTTAAATAATTATGTGAATTTTCGGTGTTTAATTCGTGACCATGCCTTATATTAGTCAAGGCTTGAGGGGTATGGTCTTAAATCCCGCGTCACCTGACCGCGAGTGACCATTACCCTTATCAAAAAACCCCACCAACAAAGAACTGCATCCGCACGGACGCATCCTTCGGATCCAATCGGTTAAAGGATAAGAAGAAGCCTTACCTTGTGTATGAAAGCGGACGTGCATAGCGATCCAGCTGGCACCGCATCCTATGGACATTTTCGTCACGACAAGGGATCTGGGCAACAGCAACAGTCACCACAGACGGCGATGCGGCTTGGCACCGCATCCCGCATATATCTTTGTCAAAGCATGGAGCGCGGAAACATCAAAGATTACCGCAGGCAGCGATGCGGCCCGCACCGCACCCTGCCCATTAGGCAAGTGGGACTGACAACACAGAGCAAGTGGCACCACTGGCAGCCGCCTGTCAGGCCATACGTAAGCAACGGACTGACACATTAGTGGGACGTGGCTTCATCTCCACAACCGACAAGCCTGACACACCTGCAAAGGGGCAGCACGTCGTCAGTCCGTCCCTTCAACTCCTCATTCACTCATCGGCTATAAGTACCAACCCCAAACCAGGTTTGAGGTATCTCTTCACAACTCTCTCACTACTACTACTACTATCATACTTTGTTTCCCAAGCAAATTACTGATTCTCATGCTGGAGAGTGGTAACAAGGAGCACCCCCCACCCCATCCTCCTTGTTACGAGTCACGGCTTGTTTCTTGTGCAGGAGATCAACCGGCTGACGATCCAGCCAGCGATCCTCGAGAGGAAGGGATTAACCCTTCTTGGCGAGATCAGTGTGTTAACTCTGCCCGGTTAACCATTGTTTCATCATTGGCGCCCACCTCTACTCTTAGCACCTTCCCAACCATCCCTCTCCCTCTCAAAAGATCATGTCTGATCGTCTAAACAATACCACCGGGGATAACCTAAACCCCACCAACCCAGGGCCTGCGTGGACCACCCCTCCAGTCCCAAATCCTGGCCACATTGGCACATCAACGCAAGGGGGCGCATCCCTTACGTTTGGACATGACTTATCACAGTACGCACCTGTGATTCCTCCAGACATGAGTCTTCATGCCTTATACGACCAGCAAACAGCTCTGCTGGCCGCAACATATAACAGAGCCTGTGCAGATGCGCAGGTACCGGCCGGCCCTACCCCGGCACCACATACCCCTGCGAGTCGTATTTTACAATACGACGGCAAGGCTCTTTCACGCCCAGCCTCCCGAAGCAGGCGTGAGCACCGCGGATCCTCTTACTGTGAGATCCGCACAATCGATGAGGACGATTCCTCATATTGGTCTCGTGCCAGAGGCCCAATACAACGTCGCCTGGGCCCACAAGGCGATAACAGGCGGCAATCCACAGCCCACCGCGGCTCCGGCATTCAAAGCCGGCTGCGACCGCAGTCCCATCACGACGACCATACATATTGCGGGGAATCTCATGCTACCAGCAGCAGATCGGGAGGACGCCACTACGTTCCTCCCACTCACCCCCGTAACACATACCTCCGCGCCGCAAAGCGCCTCGAGAGCCAACCCTACCGGCCAAAATCTGTGGCCGAAAACTCTAAGTTCGTCCCAAGAATCGCCCACGCCGGTGTCAACACCACAAAATTCCCATTGAATATTGGGAAATACAGTGGCTCGTCCGATCCGGACGACCACATAAACATCTTCACCGGCGCAGGGTGCAACGGCAACTGGGACGAACCCACCTGGTGTCATTCTTTCCCTCAGACCCTTACAGGTCTGGCAAGGGCCTGGTTCGATTCTTTGCCAGTGGGATCACTGGAATCATTCGAGAACTTGGAAGCCAAGTTCCTCGCGCATTTTAGCCAGCAACGACGCCATGAACGTGATTCCATGGACGTCATGAAC
This sequence comes from Helianthus annuus, assembly GCF_002127325.2. NCBI lineage: Eukaryota > Viridiplantae > Streptophyta > Magnoliopsida > Asterales > Asteraceae > Helianthus > Helianthus annuus. Next base: position 148,917,945 of record NC_035434.2, read on the forward strand.
ATCTGGCGCAGGGACGACGAATCGCTGGAAGCATTCGTCGTTCGATACAACAAAGAATGCTTAGAGATAGGTGACGTTTGCGACCAAATGGCACGTAACCACTTCACCGTAGCTGTTAGAGATGAACAGATGGTTATGACTATCTCTGGCAAGGACGGCTTGCCAAAGAAATGGGAAGATGTCATGACTGCGGTCAAAACATACGCTCAAACTCAGCGGTCCCTCAAACCGCATGTTGGCAAGGCACCGCCCCAGGTGGAAGGCCAGTCCCCCCACCAAGAGTCTAAGCGCAATAATAAGCGTAACCGGGACCACTTGGAATTGCGGCAGCGAGTCCAAACCATACGTCCCGCACAACAGCCAGCCCGACGCAAGGGCAACCATCAACGCCCAGCGTGAGAACCGGGCGTCGAAAAAACAGTCTCGGGATCGTAACTGGACCGAGATTACCCAGTCACCAAGCGACGTCCTCCTTACGGACGCGCATTTTCTTCGACCGGCCCAGCCGATGAAGTCCAAGAAAAACCAGGACCTCACACTCTATTGTGACTATCACAAGGACTCGGGCACGCAACAAACAACTGCATCAGTCTCCGGCTAGAGATTGAGCGAGCCTTAAAGGAGGGGAAGCTGCTACATCTGTTGCCCGGTGGGCAAAAACCCAACAAGCGTATTACCCCCCACGGCGAAGGCACCTCCACAGGGAAGAGGACCATGTATGTGGCCTCAACCCATATGAAAAACGGAGGCAAAGAAATGCCGCGCAAGGCGGCGAGAAGACCGGACAATGACTGGAAAGACGAGCAAGTCGTCTTTCCAAATGTCTGAGGCGGCCCGCGCGACAGGCGCGCCGTCGTTATTACAGGCCAACTGGCTCATTACTGCACCGAGCGATTATTCATCGACCCGGGCAGTACTTCTGATATCATATACGAGCAGTGCTTCAACCAGTTCGATCAGGAGGACAAAGATCGGTTGCAAGCGGTGGACTACCCGTTGGCCGGGTTCGCAGGGGAAACTGTCTTTCCCCTGGGCCAAATTACTTTTCCCGTGCGCCTCACCAGGGAAGGCACACGCGAACAGAAGAGGTGAACTTCATGGTTTTACCTCACACTTCCGAATATGACGTGCTCCTTGGGAGAGAATCCCAAGGAGACTTCAACATGATCACGTCCGTACCCCATTCTGCAGTCGGTTTCCCAACCGAAACAGGGGTCGCGATAATCTATGCACGCAGGGAAGTCATGGCGTCGGACGAGTTGCGTCCGACCAAGATTGTCACACCCCAACCGATGGCGGAAACATCGGAGTGAGACGAAGAAAGATTGCTCATCACACATAACGCTATTTGTGACAGTATTTAATAAATCGATTTCATTTCATAAAGTAGATTGTCAACATTACAAAAAAAATTCAAATACAACAAGTTCAAAGAAGTATATAACAACATAAGCAAAATTGATAGAACGATTAAACCTAAACGTCTATATGTGTATCTAGGCATCAACGCTACTTCATTTCATAGCATCATCATCCTCAGCCTGTAACATGTTTAAAATAAAGTTCAATGCAAAAGCAAAGGCGAGTATACAAGTTTAAGCATAAGTATAAGTATAAGTATAAAAGTTTAAAACGAATCCACATGGCAACTTAGTCTATACGAGATCAACCTAGCGTGGCATGCAATATTTCTAGCCAACCTCTGTTTACGCAAGAAAGTTTAATTAATTCAACATGACCCAAGTTTAAGGGGGGCGGTGCGTTACTCCTATAGCGCTATACATGTCGAAGGGAGGCTCGTGAGAGCTAATGACTAAAACATATCACATAAGTATGGTCCACGTAAGCATCAAGTATCATAACATAGTATTCATGTATAAGGATTGTTTTGTGCATTGCATAAAGAATAAGTTTAAGTGTAGTTTAATAATAAAACATGTTACACCCCAAAAAGTGGTAAACATAAAAAGGGGGTTGCGAGTATACTCACAAAATTTGTATAAGCTTTCCGATTATCCAATGTGACGAAGTTGACGAGGTTAGAAGGTTGAATATGTCCGTTTAGGGATTTAGAAAGTTAAAACACAAGAATATATGTATTCAAAAGTAATCGTCCTTTAACACCAAGTACTTGTTCTTGACACTATGAAACCTCAAGGGTTAGTGTTTTCATGAGTAGTATACTCATTAGAATCGTAACAAGTCTTATGTCTTGGATGATGTATTCTACTATTTCGATGAATGAACACAAGTCCACCATCAAGGGTTCGAATAGTAAACATATGTATAAGTATTATATGTATTATTTAGTCCAATAATCAAGCATGAGGTAGAAGGTAAATCTTCATTTAGGTACCTCTATTGTGTCATAGAATTCATGTAGGAGGTAGGAAGAACAAGCTTCCATTTAGCTACCTCTTATGGTTCACCACTACACTTGATGTAAAAAAAAAACAATCAAGGAGGGTCATGAACATACAATAAAGAATAAGAAATATACACACTAACTAAGAGAAATCATCAAATTATGTGAGGATTGTATGTTTGGACAACCCAAGTTGTTCCATAATCACTCATGTATCAAAGACAAAGTTTGACATGACTTGTGGGTTAAAAACCCTAAACAAAACACCAAGTTTATGAGGTTTAATCCTCTGATTTTTAAGTGTCTCAACCTTGTTTTTAAGCTTAACCAACCATGGGATAAGTTGTAAGCATTAGGACATAGGTATGAGATGTGTTGAACACAAGTTACATAGGTATAAACAAGTTTTTGATGAACATAAAAACAAACAGAAAGTTTATGGATGATTTCGGGGGATTTCCAGGTCTGATTTCTCCAAGGAGAAGTCTAGGAATCGAACCCCATGATTATCCAAGTAAGTAGGAAAAAGAATCAAGTGATTTCGTTAAGAAATGAGTGAGTTATGCTCATTTTCGTGAAGGGGTGTCAATCTGCTCGAACCCTTGCTTTCAGCTACGGTTTGGAGGATGTTTTGAGAGTTTTTGGTGTTGCAAAAGTGGTAGGGAGGCTGGTTATAAGTGGTATTTATAGGGGGAAGGATTAGGGTTTCAATGGGTTGGGCTTTGGAAGTGTTTAGAATGGGTTACACCTTGAAACTAGCCCACAAACCCCAACTATATGGGGCTGAATTTTGCTTAATTGGGGCTGACATATTTCTTTATTTTTTTATTTTTTTATTTTTTTAAAACATTATAATGAGTAATTTTGTTAATTAAGTTGTGTAATAATATGCAACAATGTTTCCCCTAACTTGTAACAAGGTGAAATATGAAATAAAACATGATTTAACTAGGTAAAAGTGTAATGTACAAGTATGTAACATGTTTGTAAGTGACAAGTATATGTCACATATTAGATGATTAACCGTTGTATAAATAAGCATATTATTAGGGGTTTTTAGGTATCAACAATTTAAGGACAAGCATGGACATGCATCGTGAATAAGTATCGTATAAGTATGAATTACAAATAAGGATTCGATGTACAAGGAATTCGAACGTATGAACATGTATGAATATGTAGATGGTGAATTTAAAGAAATACGAATTTTATTTATGATTCAAGTCTCGGATTTTACAACAAAAAGACGACTACAATAATACAAGATTTCCAAAAATAGCATTACAAGGCGAGCTTTCTAATTATGGAAAGTATGAAAAAGCTGGGCGTTACAAAGATAGCAAGGCCTACCCACAGCAACCAACCAGAGAAATGGGTTCTCAACGCGAGATACCCAGAACAAAAGGTCACGTTGGGCCACGCCTTATCCCCCAACATCAAAGCGCACTTGAAGCAGCTTCTCTTCAGGAACCAAGATATTTTTGCGTGTACACCCGCAGACATGACTGGGGTCCCACGCGAAGTCGCGCAACACTTCTTGAATACCTTGCCAGGTATCAAGCCCGTGATCCAAGGCCAACGCCACCTTGGATCCGCGAAAAATCAGGCGATGCATGAGCAAGTCGAAGAACTGCTCTCCGCAGGCATCCTACGAGAAGTCAAGTACCAGACTTGGTTGTCCAACCCAGTCATGGTAGAAAAACCATCCGAGGGCTGGCGCATGTGCGTCAATTATAAAGACCTCAACAAAGCCTGTCCCAAGGATTGTTATGCGCTTCCAGAGATCGACGAAAAGGTCGATAAGCTCGCACCATTTCGATGAAAGTGCTTCCTCGATTGTTACAAAGGCTACCATCAGGTACAAATTGCAATCGGGGACGAAGATAAAACGGCATTCCGTACTCCAACTGGAAATTACTACTACACAACTGGCAATTGAGCTGGGCGCACTCACGCTGAACTACAAGCCGCGCCCCGCAATCAAGGGCCAGATCCTAGCTGATTTCGTTGCCGAAGTACCGGCAAATCGCAACCATGAATGCGAACAAGAACAAAACCCTGCACCACCACCATCCTCCTCAGAAACATGGGCACTTTTTACCGATGGTGCATCCAACGAGGAAGGTGTAGGCGCAGGTCAGCGACTCGTCAGCCCCGATGGTCAAGAGCTTACCTATGCAATCCGCCTCGATTTCAAAAGCACAAATAACGAGGCAGAGTATGAGGCTCTATTGGCAGGACTACGTCTGGCAGTCAAGCTCGGCGTACAACATCTGGAAGCACACGTCGACTCCTTGTTAGTTGCAGGGCAGGTGCGCGGTGACTATATCGCAAAATGGGATATCATGATCCTTTACCTCGAACAAGCCTTGCAACTAAAATCAAAATTCACTTCCTTCAATATCCGTCATATCAACAGAAGTGAAAACAAATCCGCGGATGCACTGTCAAAACTCGCATCCACCAGTTTCCAGCATCTGGCAAAGGAGATACGCATTGAGATTCTGCAGAATCCCTCAGTACCCATGTGCCAAGTCAATGTCATCCAGTACGGTACAACATCATGGATTACACCAATTATTGCACACTTGCAATCAGGTGTTACCCCCGAAAGCAAGTCAGAGGCACGTAAGTTACAATACAAAGCGTGCCATTATCAAATGAGAGACAGTATCTTATACCGTAAATCATACCTAGGCCCACTCCTACGCTGCGTCGACCCCCAAGATGCCACATACCTCATCAGAGAGATACACGAGGGAATGTGTGGCATACACGCAGGGCCACGCATGGTAGTGGCTAAAATTATGAATGCTGGGTATTACTGGCCCGACAAGCACCTGGATGCAGTCAAGGAATTGCGCAAATGTATTAATTGTCAGCGACATGCTCCCAAGACTTTGCGCCCCAAGAACAACTTGATCCCGGTCACCACCGCATGGCCCTTTCAGAAATGGGCAATTGATTTGGTGGGACCTTTCCCGGACACACCAGGTGCGGTCAAATTTATCATAGTAGCTGTCGATTACTTCGCAAAATGGGTCGAGGCAAAGCCACTCGCCTCAACCACTGCTATGATAACGAGGAAATTCATTTGGGAAAACATTATCTGCCGTTTCGGTCTACCAATGTGCATCGTTACCGATAACGGCACCAACTTTGCTGCCGACGAATTTCAAAAATGGCTAGAAGAACTACATATTTAACACATATTCTCTTCCATGGCACACCCGCAAGGAAATGGCCAAGTTGAGAGTATCAATAAAAGTCTAGTCGAAGGCATCAAATCAAGGTTGGGGACAGCCAAGCGTGGATGGGTCGATGAACTCCCAAGCATCTCATGGGCTCACAGAACAAGCCCAAAAACGAGCAACGAGGAGACACCCTTCAGCCTGGTCTATGGCTCAGAAGCGGTAATCCCCGCGGAAGTAGGTCTTCCTTCACCTCGAATGTTGGCTATCAACAAAATAGCCAACAATGAAGCACGCAGGCTTGACTTGTACCTCCTGGAAGAAAGGCGCGAAAACGCTGCCATAAACGAGGCCAAGTACAAAACCAAGCTTGAAAAATACTACAATTCACGCGTGCGGGTTTGTACATTTAACCCGAGAGACTACGTCCTTCGCGACAACGAAGCATCTAACGCTGAACGCCCAGGAAAACTTGCCCCCAAGTGGGAAGGACCCTACCTCATCAAAGAGGTCTTGGGCAAAGGCGCGTATAAACTACAAACGTTAGAGGGCGAAACTATCGCACGCACATGGAATGCACAACAGCTTCGACGCTGTTACATGTAAGCCATGTTTTTACATTTTCCATGTAACCTATCGGGCCGCAGGCCATTTGCAAATAAATAAATGAACGATTCACTACAATATTGTTTATTACTACTATTACAAATGCGTGTTCCACTTTGCGGTATCTGCAAAAACAGATTGGCAAAATCTTCATTCGCGATACCCACACAAAGTGGTAACCACACACAAATATTGTAATAGGCCAGCAAAGGCAAAACATTAAGTGTCTATCCGGCCGGATACACACATACGGTTTTTACAAAACCTACACAATTCCTAAACCCTAATGGGACGAACACAGGAATTGACTAATACTCATACAACAAAGGTATAGAGTATACTCAACCGCGTTTACAACGGGTAGAGTTCTACATACACACGTTCAACCATGCAAGAAGTAAAAACACTTGTACAAATTGAGCAAAAACAATTGAACTTTATATTCAAAAAATTCTTATACCCATGCGGTGTACAACGAATTTACATAAAGTTCTATCTACAAAGAGGAAAACAAAAAAGGGCACGCAGGCCAACCTAGTCCTACTTTGTACCGCTGGTACCCGTGCCATCCTTGCCGTCACCAACAGCCTGTTCCTCTTCCGATTCTTCAGCACCAGCATACAACATCCGTAAGCGGTCTACATAGTCTTCCGCATCCAAGCATTCGTCAAGCTTCTCAAGGGCGGAAATAGACATATCATAGAATGATGCAGAAGCCGCCTCAAGAAGCGCTTCAGTATTCACACCGTGGAACCCAGACCGTTCATCGGTGTATTCGCCTTGAGCCAGGATGTTCATATGACCGATGAATCGGTTGTAACCAGCTTTAAAGCCAGCATCCCGGGCACACTGCTTAATCAGGTCTATACCAGTCGCAGTCTCAGGCGCATACAGGATAGCCCTAACAATCTGCAACACACAAGCAATAAGATTATCACGTGCAAATCCAAACAAAAGCAAAGGCACTAGATACTTACATGTGCAATACCGTGACACCGCATCCACTCACGGTCAGTCTCAAGCTGATTGAAGGAAGAAGTAAGGCTATCTCTGGCCTCAGCAGCCTCACTAGCCTGCTTTTCAGCCTCAGTCGCGCGGGCGGTAACCTCTGCAAGCATGGCTTCGCGAGACTGCACTTCAGCCTTTCGAAAACAAGGAACACAGGCATACAAAAGATAAACATTTATGAAAGAAGTTGCAAATTCAAAAAACAAAGGCAACTCATACCTGGAGGCTCCCAACGGTCTGGTTCAAACGGGTGCGATCAGCGTTCGCTTCTTCAAGAGCCTTAGAAACGTGGGCCTTCCTCTCCTTGGCTTCTTCAAGAGCCTTTGCAGCACGAGCCCCCACCTCTTTGGCTTCTTCAAGAGCCTTTGCAGCTCGGGCCTCTGCCTCCCTGCCCTTACCAGCAACCACTTCAGCCGCAGCCTTCTCCTTGCCCAAAGCAGCATTCGCTGCCTTGACATTAATCAGCTCCTGACGAACGCGAAACAACGTTTCATTTTGTTTGGCCCAAGATACCTTCCAGCTCTTGCGCTCATCAGAAAGTTTTTCATTCCAACTCTTGCGCTCATCAGAAAGTAACTTGGCAAGAGTACGAACCTGTTTAAGCTCAGCAGTTGCAGCCCACTCCTCGGTCTGCTTATGCTTCTCAAAGGTAGCCTTATCCTTTTTAAGCTACTCCACACCCTCGCGAGCAGCTTTCACCAACTTTTCCGCCTCGGCCCGCAAGCGCGCAGCTTCCTCCTCCCTGCGGCCCAACACCTTGTAGTCTTCCATAATGGCATTCGCCACTATGGAACTCCCCACAAGCATGGTAGAGAGTTGGTTGATACGAAGCTCACGGGGCACGACACGGGCACGATCAACTTCAAACGGAGTGCCCAGGCCACCCAAAATCTCCTTGCAAGCAGAAGGATCACTTGAAATGTCATCCCCCTGCATAACACTCCAGGGGGGTCGGTGGTAGCTCGTACTCCGATCCTGGGTATAGGTGCGGTAGTAGTACTCCAGTTCAGACTCTCCAGGCTGAATCGGAGGCCCTTCATAACCCGCACCTCCAGAAGCGGAACCAGAAACCTTCTCGGCGGCAGGAGACTTGTGTTTTTCAGCATCAGACTTTTGTTTTCCAACATCAGAAAACCTCAAATTCAGATCATCAGCATCATTTGGGTGATTAGATTATCAGAGGAATCAACAGTATCAAAAATCTGAGCCCCAGTCTTCTCCCCAGTACCCTCTACCTGCACAGAAGGCTCGCTCACCACCTTGACAAAAGGACCGACAAATTCTTTATTAACCCTCGCATCCACAGTTGTGTCACGCGGTGGAGAAGAAGGCATATCAAACAAAGAGGAGAAGTTCTCTTGTTGCGGTTCTGCAAACAAAAAAGCAATAACCATCAAAAACAAGTTGCAAATGCAAACACTTACAAAGGTTATAAATCGCTTACCAGAACTGGCCGCAGGTTTCTTCTGCGTCGCACCAGTTGACCTTTTGGTCTGTATCCGACGACGTTTCTTCTCACCAGAAGCAGCATCCTTCTTTTCAGGTTTCCTCTTCTCACCAGCAGGTTTGGAACCCGCAGAGGTCCCACCTGCAGCCGCACCACCACCTGGAACACCCAAACCCTCAAGGGTGTCAGATACTACCACGTAATCGGTATATCTGCGGTAACAAGAACGAGAGATACCTGCCGCCTACGACACCAAAGGAGGGACAACAGAGCCCTCAGGTTTTTCCTTACCGTGACCCCGCGCGAGTTTGTTCACATGTTTCTTCTCCGCATGCTTCTTGGGGACAGTTTTCTCTTCAAACTTCCCCAGGGCCCCAAAATTACCTGCGGTTAAACAATCAAGCAAGCAAATCACAAGGGTGAACTTCAATTAAACAAGGAAGTCTTAGAATATACCTTTGCCTTGCGGCAGGGGTGCATTCAACACATCACGTGTGGGAACGCGGAAATTGCCAACAATCTCCAAGTTAAAGCCTTTTACGTTCCCCACACGGAAGCAACTCAACCTTGCCCTCGAAAGTTGACTCGAACATCCACCACAAAGGAGCGTTCTCTGATAAAACACATACAAAATCAGTACAACAAATAAGGACGCAAGGAAACCGCACAAGAGTGAAAATGCTTACAACCACTCTTTTCCCGCACAACAGGCCTTGCCCTCCTATCAGGCCTGGTCAACATCATCCGCAGCACCCATAGCTCATTGTTGTCCAGTTTCTTCAGCTCAATGGGCTTCAACCTGGAAAACCAATCAACCGACTTGGCGGTAGGAATAGCAATATCCTCCGCAGGAATGCCCTTGTTCACATTCCGCAACGTCATGTTCGCATGAACCGCACAAGCTTTAATGTAGAAAAACCTCCTCTTCCACTTGGTCAGACCCTTGGGAGGTATCATCAACTTCATGCTCCCATATCGTTGATTGAAAGAAAAGAATCCGGTGTTTACCGTTAACTGGTAGAACCGTCGGAAATTCTCAACAGTAACGTCCAAACCGAGAGCACGGAAGGTGTACTCAAAATTCCTGATCCGAAACATCCCAAACGGACTCAGTTGGGAGATATGAAGGTGATAGTACTCTAACACCTCGGCAACAAACACCGTCACAGGCAGTCGGAGGTTGCCATCATTGAAGAACTCAGCCCACAAGGTGATGAATCCCGCCGGAGCATCGGCACCGGTGTCACCCTCTTGTGGGTAGGTGGCCCCAAACTCCTTGGCCATTTGTATACTGGTCGTCAGGATCTCAAATTGACCCTTTGACCACTTCAGTACCGGTAGGCCACCGCCGGGGGCACCACCATCATCTTCATCTTCCTCAGCCGCCGCCGGCGACCGTTGTTCAGGGTTTTCATCCTCCACATTATGAGGATTCGATAGTTCAGCTATAATTCTGATGAGAACAGAAAGTACAAAACGAGTTCCTAAAGAACTTGGAAACCTCACCAGAAAAATCAAATAAACTGATCGGAGAAGATGAAGAAACTCACTCTCTCATCGGGAAATTTTTTGTAATTTTGGAACAAGTGAGGGGAAACCACAAACGGTTTCCCCTTATATACTCATCGCAATAAATGCGGAAGGGAAACTGAATCATCACGTCCAAAAAGAACGAATTATGCGGCGCCACGTGTTCAGCGACGGTTCCGCTGACGGTTACCACGCGCGCGTGGCCGCACACGCGTCTGACATAGGAGACGTTTACACTCCTGCTACAGTGCATTTATGACCTCGGGCAGTGCAAATGTCCTTTCATTTTCAGCACATGCCAGGAAATCTCACCAACTTCCACCAACTCACATGTGCGCTCAGCCACGTATGCAACAAAAAGCGACAACATTATCCAAACGCAAGCGGCATGCGGTTTCTCTGGTATACCGCACCATAACCCATACCGCATGTCGTTTTTTTGCATACCCCTCAAAAAAGGCAAAAAATATATATCTCTACATTATATAAGGGGATACAAATTATATCCGCACATACCCACGAGTACACGTGGAATATGCGGAAATGACACACACGAGCCCGTACAGGTGTGTCGGATGCTCAGAACCAGCGTTGTTCTTTGGACTAAACCGCATCTTAGAAACAGGTAAACCGCATTGCCTTCATTCTCTTCAAGCTTCAAATCCCTCGTGTCCGGTTCACAACCACAGAGGGTGCGCAAACAGCTTCTCCATAGGGAAAAAGGATGGGAATGTACGCGACCGTACATCAGCAACCCTGACTCCCGATCCTTCAAGAGCCACATCCGAGCAACACACTCTTTTCAAGCGAGTCTTGGGTTGCAAAACCGCAGACACTCATAAGTCGCTGCGGACAAACCCATAGCTCCGCAAATGGTTGCTACGGAAGAGCCACAACTAAGTCATCACACAGATGAACGAAGCTACTTCAAGGAAAGCTCCTCGGCATTGGAGTGTGAAGGAAGAGGGCTACAGAACAAACGCGGACGAGATTTCCAATCATCTGAAGAGATCTCGTTGAACAACAAGCGACCGAACCGCGGTAACAAGTCTGCTTATGACTTTGTTTGCCCACCTATGTGCCGCATAGAATAAACAATGGTGGCCACAACCTTGCCCATAACCATGTTTATTGGCCCATAGTACAAATTCAAATTATTCGACCAAACATGGCCAAACAAGGACGCAACGAGGTAACCACAAAGGACGTGCGATTACTTAAGAGATAAACTGATGAACACGAACACCCCACAAAAAAGGGATCATCATTACATGTCCAATTGCTGAACATAGAGCTTGAGCAAAGCACTTGCAGCGTAGTTATCTTCAATCACCGTCTCAAAGGTTGGTTCGAAGCCTCCTCTCTTCTTCATTCACCACCTCAGAGGTTGGTTCGACGACGGAGACACGATCTCAGAGGTTGGTTCGACACACCAACAGGTGGCAACCAACCTGATGACATCAGAAAAAGATAGCCCGCTACCCAAACGGCTGAGAATTTCGTATCAGACGAAACTTGCTCACCGGTACGGAAGAGACGTCACATGACGCTACCAGATCTCCAGCTTGATTTACGAAAAGCGAACGCCATCTACATGGCCTAGAATTTTCTCCAGGCTGGAAACTACCTTCTAGACACCATAGTCCAGTGCTCCTCCCACATGCAACTTGCACGAGGCAGCAACACTAGACTGGGGGGACTTGAAGGGTATGGTCCTAAATCTCACGCCACCTGACCGCGAGTGACCATTACCCTTATCAAAAAACCCCCACCAGCAAAGAACTGCGTCCGCACGGACGCATCCTTCGAATCCAATCGGTCAAAGGATAAGAAGAAGCCTTACCTTGTGTATGAAAGCGGACGTGCATAGCGATGCGCGTGGCACCGCATCCTATGGACATTTTTGTCACGACAAGGGATCTGGGCAACAGCAACAGTCACCACAGACGGCGGTGCGGCTTGGCACCGCATCCCGCATATGTCTTTGTCAAAGCATGGAGCACGAAAACATCAAAGATTACCGCAGGCAGCGATGCGGCCCGCACCGTATCCTGCCCATTAGGCAAGTGGGACTGACAACACGGAGCAAGTGACACCACTGGCAGCCGCCTGTCAGGCCATACGTAAGCAACGGACTGACACGGCAGTGGGACGTGGCTTCACCTCCACAACCGACAAGCCTGACACACCTGCAAAGGGGCAGCACGTCGTCAGTCCGTCCCTTCAGCTCCTCCTTCACTCCTCGGCTATAAATACCAAACCCAAACCAGGTTTGAGGTATCTCTTCACAATTCTCTCACTACTACTACTATCACACTTTGCTTCCCAAGCAAATTACTGATTCTCACGCCGGAGAGTGGTAACAAGGAGCACCCCCCACCCCATCCTCCTTGTTACGAGTCACGGCTTGTTTCTTTGTGCAGGAGATCAACCGGCGGACGATCCAGCCAGCGATCCTCAAGAGGAAAGGATTAACCCTTCTTAGCGAGATCAGTATGTTAATCCTGCCCGATTAACTATTGTTTCATCAAGGCTTTATTTAGCTTGAAAGTGGTAGCTTATTATTTCAATATCTCAATGTGAGGTGCCAACAGATTGTATTTGTGGAACCAATTGTAACACCCAGTTTAGGGGTATTTACTTTTTTATTAAATTAATTGATTAGTGATGCCTAGTTCATATTATATCTGTTTGTACACTTGTAGTAATTATATCAATGTAGGATTTTTTTAATCATTTCTATCATGAATTGTGCATGATGCAACATTGAAAATACGATGTCGGATAGCTACCCAGAGACAGCAGAGCTAGTTAGCTAGAGTTATTTCTAGGTTTTGTTTACAATGAATAACTCTGGGTACACTTGAGCTTCTTCCAAATCATGAAAATGGTCATCACTTTTCACCATTCTTCACTTAACCTTTTTTTTTCAAAATACAAAATATATTTTCAAGCATAATTAATAAATTAATATTAATCTAAGATTAAAATTATTTACCTACAAAACAAATATGGGTTATACATTATTTATCAAGTTTGTAAGATTATTTATCATTTTCTAACTTTTATATGTATTTATTTAAAATGATATATAAATGCAAGTAATGAATGAATTAAGCTCTTAATTATCAATTAAATTTAATGTTTTTTTTCTTGAAAGTATTCTTTTTATTTTTACTTCTTGTGAGACAAGACCACTCTAATCTAGGTGCTCCTAGAAGCTTTCTTAGAGCATTCTCATCCAAACCACCAAAATCTGTGTGGGGGGTTTTTAAAATATAAGAAGTATAAAAAGTGGTTGTCAGTGGAGGAGAGAGAAAATGTTACTCTCGATTGGCCACTACTTTTTATTTTTACTTGGTCTCAAACTAGTCACAAAACACGCGATCGTAAACCGTTTAGAAGATTTGTGAAAGCTTTCCCAAGTTCGGTCAAAATTATTCTATGTTCGCTAGGTAGTTGTAAAACAGGATTACCACAGAAGTTTTTTGTAAGTGCATTTTCAGTTACAAAAGGCTATTTGCGACTGAAAACAAGATTGCAAATACCCAATTTCAAAGTAGTAGTATCAAGTTTTGTTTTATATTTAATTTTAGTAACTTTTAAAATTTTCATTTACCAGAGTAAATAACCCACCAAGCATTTGGTATTAATAATGTCACATGGTAAAATCTTATTCTCATATGATGTATGCGAGTCGTATAACCTTATACGACCCCGTATACACCATGTGAGAATAAGATTTTTTTCTGGTCGTACATAATATATACAATACCTTTATACGGGCCTATAAGGTTATACGGCCCGTATATTTTGAATTTCGTATTTTTTTTTTAATTTTAACTGTCTGACACGACGTATTATTCCTCGATACGCGTGCGACTAGACGTAAGATTCTTCGATTCGATGTTATATTCCTCGATTCTCGTGCCAATTATGCGATTAGACGTTAGATTCCTCGATATTTGTGCGAGTTATTTGATTCGACATTAGATTCCTCGATCCGCGTGTTAATCATTTGAAACGATGTAATATTCCGTTAAAACGTCTATATATATAAACGACACTAATCTTATTCATTTTCATTCAACTTCTATTCATTTCTTCTACATTTCTCTGTATTCAAATTATATTACATTATCAATGTCGTTTTGGGGTGACGGAAACTTTTTCGGTAGTGACTCGGCTAGCGAGTCAAATCAAAGGAGTCATCAAAACAATCAAAACAACAATCCGGGTTTGTTTGATCTAAATGTTTCGTTCGATCTCAATCTTGCATTTGATGCAAGTCCGGATCCTTGGGGTTTGGATGCCTTTCAAGGTAATTATGTTGGTTATTATCCACTGTCACCCGTTAGTTTTCAATCTCCTCCTGGTAGTGGTGGACCGCTCTCCGATAGTTTTCAATCTCCTCCCGCTAGTGGTGGACCGTCTGAGGGTCCAAACGGTGACCAGGAACCTAGTGTGTTTGAAACCGATCAGGTATAACATTTATTTCTCTCTTTATTTGCCGTACGTTTAATATTACTATATTTGATTTCAAACAAACAACCAGTTAAAGACAAACGACCAGTTAATAAACATGAAGCAAAAGCAAAGTAAACTTAATCTCGGGACACATACCGACAACGATTTCGTCAATTCCACATATACTAATTAAAAAATTGTTACTTGTATACGGACCGTATACAGTTATACGGCCCGTATACAAGACATAAACAATGCTCGTATATTGAGTATACGAGCGAATAAAAATATAATAAATGTTGTATACGACCCGTATAACGTTATATGACTTGTGTACAAGACATAAACAGTACTCGTATATTGAGTATAATGTTGTATGCGACCCGTATAACGTTATACGACCCGAATAAATTCATTAATTCTCACATATAAGTGTTTGGTTAGAAATTTGATAGCATGGATGAATTGGTGGAGTGGTGTAGAGAAGTCGGACGCAAAAATGGGTATGCCATAGTCACCAAATGCACGATCTACAAGAAACCCCCAAGCGGCCAGCCTTTAAAAATTTGGCTTACGTGCGATTGTGTCGGCCACAACAAGCCAACAGCCACGGTCAGACGGACCAGTTGCGAGTTCCAACTAATCGGGACATACAGAAAGAGGTCACGGTTTTGGAATCTAAGGGTTGACAAAGCTAAGCATAACCATGAACCCTTTCTAAGGGTTAACAAAGCTAAGCATAGCTCATTTGTCGAGTCACAAAGTGGTCATCGTGAAGCACCGACGTTCATCGACGAGATTGCAAAGGGCGCTAGGCAAAGGAAGTTGAAGCAAAAGGTGGCAAAATCAATAGAAGAGGCACTAACATTACCTTTACTGCATGCAGTACAATTAACCTATTCAAGCACTACCAACGGTTCATTCCACCTTGCTTCCATCCATACCTAAGTCACATACAAGATGTTCGGGTCGATGGTAATTGTGGGTTTCGAGCTATAGCGGTCGGCTTGTCGCGTCATGAGACGGAGTGGCTGTTATTACGACAGGAGCTTCTAGGTGAGTGCAACTGGTACCAAGACCTGTGGAATACAATAAATTCAGTTGAGTTTCAGTTAGTTCAAAACTCCTTTAATGGGAACGGTATAGAGTTTGCCCGGGTGAGAAGTGGCTGCTAATGCCTTTCACAGGAATTGTGATAGCTAACCGGTGAAATGTCACTTGTCACTTATTAAGTGATGTCGGTTGTACTATGTTTTTTCCCATGTTGACAATAGTCGAACAGAGTATTCCTCATCAAACCGTTACGCTCATACATGTTAACAAGAGCCATTTTATTCATGTCAAGTTAGAGGCGGAATATCCAATGCCTACCCCGTCAGCATATATACTTGCGACAACCGACACGGCATACATTAGCAGTGAGCTGGGAAAACTTTTACAAGGAACGTATAATTCAATATCAGAAGATCGTTGATAAATACAAGACGGCGGAATTTGTTGATTTAGGTTGGCTATGAATTTGAAATGTTATTTAATGTTTTGACAATTTGCAATAACGATTTGTTGGGTGCATAAATCAAAACCTTGGCGTTGTTGTATGATCTATCTCTCCATCTCTTTAACTTACGAGGTGGTGGTGTGATTATGAATTTATGATTATGTAAGTCTATGTAACAACTCGCCCTACTGGAATATGTGACAATTTGTAATGATGAAAAGTTTGAGTTAAGGTGACCAGTTGATAAACATAAAGCAAAAGCAATAGAAAGTAGTTCGTTAGGACTGAAACAAATGACCAGTTGATAAATATAAAGCAAAAGCAAAATAAGCTTTATCTTGTTTCATGTTCCGACAATTTGTAATGATGAAAAGTTTAAGTTAAGGCAACCAGTTGATAAACATAAACCAAAAGCAAAATAAGCTTGATCTTATTTCTTGTTCTGAACACATACCGACTGTGTTTTCGTCAATTCCACATATACTAATTAAAAAAATTGGTTAATTGTATACGAGTCGTATAACGTTATACGGCCCGTATACAAGACATAAACAATACTCGTATATTGAGTATACGAGCGAATAAAAAAATAATAAAGGTTGTATATGACCCGTATAACATTATGCAGGTCATATACAATAAAAAAATGTTCGTATAATATGCTATACGACCACATATCCACCATAAGACCTCAAATTTCACTAAAATTCTCTCGGTTTTCTCTTGGATCGTTCTTGGATATCGTTCTTCGGCGTTCGTGACGTTTTCTTCTCGTTCTTCTATTACGGCACGTCTCTAAGCCTCGTTCGTAGAATAGACTTTCAAATTACGTAACTTGTTAGATTATGGTATCGTATAACATATCGAATAGTGTAGATTAACGTAACGAAATTGATTGTTTGATTAAATTTGAAATAAAAACTGAAAATTCAAGTGTATACGGTCGTATATTGCTTGAATAGTCAAAGGGTATACGATCGTATACATCTTGAATTTTCAGTTTTGTTTTTTTCCTTTTTTTCTTGATTGTTTTTAGCGTATACGATACGTATAATACGTGCGTATACAAAACGTATACTTGCTGTGTACAGATCGTATACGGGACATATAATACGTGTGTATACGAAACGTATACGAGCTTAGTACGGATCATATACGAGAGGTATAACACGGATCGTATACGAGACATATAATATGTGCGTATACGAAACGTATATGAGTTTTGTACAGATCGTATACACCTTGTATAATGCGTGAACGTTATTCGTATAATCCTTACCGACCTGTGATTGTTATTGTTTACAGACGATATGGCTGAGTCATCAGCAGCTGCTGGAGCACGTCGAGCTCAAGGTCGGGGACGCGGACGGGGATGGGGACGAGGTCAGGAGGAGGAGTTATAGATGATTTTACAGAGACGACGCAGTTTGTTTGTGCGATCCCCCGAGGTATGAATGCCCACAGGTTTTTGGGTAGATTACGGGAGATGGAGCTGGATGCGCCCCGGACCGTTGATATTGGTTTTTTGACCGGGATTGGATCGATCGGTCGGGTCGGGTCGGGTCCGGGAGTTCATGCCAGCTACCTCCGCGTGGGCCCGCTTATTTAAGGTCGCCCGAGAGCGGGTCCATAGTGACATTACTTTAGAGTATTTATGTACGTTTGCGTTTACGGACTCCCGGGGTAGGGGTTTACAACATTTTTTGGATACCACCACGGTGTCGTTTACTCTTTGCGGGGAGTCTCGCCGGTTGACGCTCCCGCAGGTTGTTGTTGCCTCGGGTCTGTACTCACAGAAGTAGTCAGTATCCCAGGCATTTTTGGATGCGCCGACCACCACGTCCACTGACGCTGTTGTGGCCCTGGTGGCGCATTATTGGTACCGGGAAGTTCGCAACACCGCGTTCACGATCCCCGAAGGAGCGGGTGTCGCGCATTTACAACCCTTTACACCGATACCTACATCGGTGTGTCGCTGTGACGATTGCGGGTCGATGCGATAGCAGGGGGTGAGTCACCCAAAATGACATGTTCTTCTTGCATGACTTACTTACCGGCGAGGGGGGAACTTGGCATACAAGTTGGCCACATACTTTGCCGAGTACGCTTTTAAGTGTACTTCTAGCCATATTAGCTGTGGCGGCTTCATCACCCATCTGGCGAAGCACTGGCCGCGCCGCTTGTCCTTGCAGGTGGCTTAGGATATGACCATCACACACCAGGTTGATCCGGTAAGTAGGGCCATAGCAGTCTCGATGAAGATTGCTTACGAGGTGTCACCGGACAAGGTCCGGGTAATTCGGTCACTTGATGACGGTCGTATAGAGTGGTACCCAGGGCAGCCACTGCAGAGGTAGGCGGGCCACAGGACGAGGGAGGTGAGGGTGAGGGTGACGGGCGAGAGGGAGGCCAGGGAGAGGGAGGCGAGGCGGGGCATGGGAGGTAGAGGGGGGAGTTGATGTTGCGGTCGACAGATCGCAGCTGCGTGTGTAAGATGTACAGGTTGATCGCCCGTACGATCGACGTATTGTGAGACCATGGGTGGAGGAGATCCTAACTCAGGTCGAGTCGGATGTAGCTGCTATACAGGTGGACGTATCGCGTATGCAGAGCGACATACAATGGATGGTGGAGGCGATTATTGCTATGCATTCTTGCGCGCCTCCACCTCCACGAGCTGGCGCTACACCATCACCACCACCACCGTAGCTGCTTGTTGTATTTTTAGTTTTGTTGTTTATTTTTGAAACATTGTAAATATTTATCTTATGTTTACATTTTATCTTGTTTATAAAATAATTGTTATCGTATTGTTTATCATATGCACATGTTTTGCTTATCTGATATATATAAAATTAATACGACAAATAATATTGTAACATAGACGTTTTACAAACACGTAACATAATCCGATATATCTAAATAATACGACAAACGCTATCTAAACAATTACTAAAACTTATTAAATGGTTGTTCGATTTTATAAAAAAAACTTATATACAGGTCGTATAACATTATACGGCCCGTATACAGATGTTAAAAACCCAAAAATCTGATCAGACCTCACAAAAAAATACACCTCAAGCCGTATAACATTATATTGCTCGTATACAATTGTATACGGCTCGTATAGTGTTATACGACCCGCATGTATGAAAAAAAACATCCCACTGCATTTATTTCTGTGCAACAGTATTCTATACGGGCCGTATAAGGTTATACGACCCGTATACTTCTAGGAATGTGAAAATAAGAAAATAGTGTGTGAGAATAGTAGATGCCTTAATATATAAAAACAAATTTAAGTATTTTTAAGCTGAAAATTCATATCAAATGCATTCGTCCTGAAAGTGTTTCGATTCAATTCACTTGTCCAGAATATTGCAGTAGATAGAGGATCCTGTACATTAATCCATAAGTGTGAAAAGTGTGAGAAGTGTATTATAACAATATATATAACACTATATAAAACAATATAAACACCGGGTAACACTATGTAACACCATATAACACTATATAACACTATATTTTGTCTGATAGCATGTCTATGATAGATGTATAGTGTTATCTATTGTTATATAGTGTTAGATAGTGTTATATGCAGGGGCGGACCTACGTTACGAGGAACGGGGTCTCCGGACCCCAATCTGTTTTTAAAAAGTAGTAGAAACGGTATATAAAATTGTCTATGGACCCCGTAAAACAATTTAGTTGGACCCCATAACAATGAAAGTGAGCCTAGTGCAGTGGTAAAACCCCTTGTTAACACACAAAAGGTCATGGGTTCGATACCTGTTTCTTTGTTTTTTTGGGGTTTTTTATTCTGGACCCCATTGTCCAAAAATCCTGGGTCCGCCACTGGTTATATGGTGTTACATAATGTTATACGGTGTTTATATGCTGTTATATAGTGTTATATATAGTGTTATAATACACTTCTCACACTTCTGGATTAATGTACAAGATCCCTACCCTATTGCAGTATATTTTGTTTATTGCACGTTTATTCCTGATTTATGTAATACTTTACTTTTCTTATAATTGTCTAAATTAAGATTTTTTTTATTATTTTTTGTTGAGCATATTTTTTTATTTCGTAAAATTTATGTTGTTGCAAAAAGTGATGTATTACCTCTACTCTATTATGTGACAAAAAGATAGATCATTGCTTATGTTATATTGTTTTTTAGCGAATGCAAAATCTAAAAACGATGCTACTTCTTGTAGAGGAGATATTTTTGCAGCAATGCTATCATCACAAATAAAAAAATTCAAAGATAAAATACCCAATTTTTGTAACGTGGTGTGCCGGTAAATCCTATGAGGATACGTTTGTCGTGATAGCAAGTGAGATTGCCGATTTGGAATTAGATTCAATAGCCTCTCGAACCCATACTTTCTTATCTGCAAGTATTGACTGAGACTGTATGGCTCGGGTTCAACGCAAAGAATGAACTCACGTCGCTCTTTCTAGCTAAAACAAAGCGAGTTTTATAACATATGTTAAGCGGTGGTGGTGGTCCGAAAATCACTTAGAGTGATGGGTGTGGTTGCATTATGCACGCGGGGTGGGTGAGGTGGCATACGTGTCGCTAGGAAACACCCCCTACCCTATTCTGAGTGGTGATTGATTGGTATGGCTAAACCGAGCAAACCACAAACTAGGAGGTTGTTAGGTTAATCGGGTTTTGTTTACGGGTCACACGAATCCAGGTCACGGGTTCAATTCGGGTCACTGGTTACGGGTAAAAGGGTCATTCTAGCACTTGTTGTCACGTGAAAATATTGGAGTCCTCTTGCAGCAAGTTTGGTTTGTGAATTGGTCAAGATGTTGACCGAGTAAATTGGTGAAGATCATGGACGAAATTGTGAAGTTTGTTAGCATGTGATATTTTGCTATCTATTTTAGCATGTGATTTTAGTTGTTTAGTATAAATAGGATAGTGATAATTGTATCAAAACAACACTTTTCTAATCGTAACAGTAGCTTTCACATTGCCTTGCATTTATGTTTCCTCTTCATATATTACATACATACTACTACTTGAGAGTTTAAGTGTGTGTATTGTGGGGCCTGAACCAACAGAGGTGAGGTTCAGTGACGGATCGTCAAATCCAGTAATTTTTTTTTGCATAGGGTTCCTTTTGATAGATTCTCATTAATTCGCACTACTTTTTTCTAAATCATGTAAGATTTCCACTAATTTTTTCTATTTTTTCCAAACCAAAAGTAATAGGATATATATTAAGCACCGATTATATGTATCAATATGTAATTATTTGTTCCAAAAATAGTGGAACCCATTGTATTATTTATAGTGATGATTATCAATAGAGAAGGCAAGGAACCTATTCTTTAATGGTATCACCCTTCATCGATCCTCTCCTCCTTTTTTCTAACCCTTATTCGGCTCACCCTGCCCTTCTCTTCTTTTTGCTTCTGCCGCCACCATGACCGGCTCAAACAACATCTCCCCAATCACCATTGAATCCAAAATTCACCCCGCCACCACTGTTACCAACATCAAAACTGTTATTCCCATAACCCTTGAGATCGAGTCCGGCCAATACAATTCTTGGGCAACTCTCTTCTAGCTTCACTGTAAAGCATGTCTTGTCTATGACCATATCAAAAGCAAACCGGAAACCAGTTCTCCTTCCACCGAAACCACCAAACAATCGGACGATTGGGAGCGGCTGGATGCCATTGTTCTACAATGGATATACAGCACAATCTCAAACGATCTTTTACACACCATTATTAACAAAACGGCCACTGCATACGACGCCTGGGTTGCCATCGAAAACCTTTTTCATGACAACAAAAGTGCTCGTGCTATTCATCTCATGCACAAATTTTCCAACACCAGACTTGACGGCTTCCCGAACGTGTCCGCCTACTGCCAAGAACTCAAAATCTTGGCCGGTTAGCTTGCCAACGTTAATGCTCCTGTGGACAGTGACCGCCTTGTGCTTCAGTTAATCGCGGGTTTGAATGAAGAATATGATAGCATCGCCACCATCTTACAACAACAGGACCCATTGCCGTCTTTCTACACTGCTCGTTCCAAAATCATTCAAGTTGAAAGCCGTAAAGCGGCGCTTATGGCAGGGGCCGCTTAACTAACTACTGGCAAAATCAGGTTTACAACCCTTGGGTTCATCCACCCTATGGCCCATACTCATCATTCGGCCCATCTCCACCAGCCTACTGGCCCATACCACCATGCCCGTATCCCACTACAAATCGGCCCAACAATAGTCCAGCCCAAGGCACAGGCATTCTTGGCCCACGTCCATCTCAAGCTCACACTGCCTACAGTCCAACGGACATAGAGCAAGCCATGTACACTATGTCTTTGCAGCAGCCTGACCCCACTCAGTATATGGACACTGGAGCGACGTCTAACGCATCTCATGAATCAGGTAACTACCATTCTTTTTCTAATTCGTTCATGTGTCAAAAATTATTATAGGTAATGGCGACACCATTCCGGTATTAGGACAGGGCACAAAATACCTTCCCAAACCCTTCCCACCCTTTATCCTTAAAAACGTGCTATATTCACCTAAAATTGTCAAAAACCTAATATCTGTGCGTCGCTTTACCACGGATAATTCTGTTTATGTGGAATTTGACCCATTTGGTTTTCTTGTGAAGGATTACAAGACCAAGAGGCCGCTCCTCAGATGCAACAGCAGCGGTGATCTTTACCCTTTGGTGCTCGGGTCATCCACATCTCAGCCTACTGCTCTTGCTGCTATTTCCGCACAACTCTGGCATCACCGTCTAGGCCATCCTGGATGTTCTTCTTTGCAATCATTAAAAACTTCTACTTCCATTGTTTTTGATAAACTTAATAATAATGTATGCCAGTCTTGTGTTTTTGGTAAAAGTATTCGGTTACCATTTTTTGCTTCAAATAATTATACTATCCAACCATTTGATATTATTCATAGTGACGTGTGGACTTCGCCTATTATTAGTTCAGGTGGTCACAAATATTATGTGTTATTTTTAGACGACTATTCTAATTTTTTGTGGACTTACCCAATTGAAAATAAATCCAAAGTTTTCCCATCTTTTCAACAATTTGCGTCTACCATCAAAACCCAATTTGAACGAACCATTAAAACATTTCAATGCGACAATGGACGTGAATATGTTAACTCCTCCTTTCAAAAAATTTTCACCACCAATGGCATCCTCTACCGCCTCTCCTGTCCCTACACGTCCTCCCAAAACGGTAAAGCCGAAAGAAAAATCCGCACAATAAATAACATGGTTCGTACCTTACTTGCCCATGCTTCTCTACCAACCCACTTATGGCATTTTGCCCTCGAAACCGCCACCTACCTTCTCAACATCCTACCTAACTCACACACCAAATCCGCGTCACCAACTGAAATATTATATCAAATTACACCCACATTCGAGCACCTTCGGGTCTTTGGGTGCCTTTGTTACCCTCTTACCCCATCAACTTCCATACAAAAACTACAATATCGCTCACAACCATGCGTGTTCCTAGGATATCCCGCCATTCACCGCGGGTATCGTTGTCTCGATCTACAAACCAAACAAATCTTTCTTTCGCGTCATGTAGCCTTTGATGAAACAACATTTCCGTTTAGTCAACAAATCGGCCCTACACCATCATACGGTTTCTATCTGCCTCTTTCCCATTCCATCTATGCCCACACATAATTTCGGCCCAGCCAAACCTTTCCTCCACTTCGGCCCAACCCAACCTTCCCCACACCAACCTCGGCTCACTCCAACACCCCACCACTCCCACTGCTCAACAGTCCACTACCCCTCATCCTCTCCCAAACCAAAATACTTTACCCCCCATCGGCCCACTTACCTCTACACTTGGCCCACACCATCCTCCCCACAGCCTAACCCCGACCACTACCGGCCTACCCCAAAGCCCAACCCCACCCATTACCCGTACCCATTCCACTCACACTCCAACCACTTTACATGGTCCACATCAGTCTCCTCCGATACCTGCCCCAACCACAACGACCCAACCCCCCACTGCTCAGCCGCAACGCACCATTCATACCCGCTCTATGAGCGGAATCTTTAAACCTAAACATCCACTCAACTTACACACTGCCGCCACGTCCCATACCATCCAACCTATTCCCAAAAACCCCACTGATGCCCTTAATATACCGGAATGGTACTCCGCCATGACTACGGAGTACAACGCACTAATTAGAAACGGAACTTGGGAGTTAGTACCTCGTTCATCATATATGAATATTATCAGGTGTATGTGGCTATTCAAGCATAAATTTAAATCGTGCGGGTCATTGGAAAGATACAAAGCTCGCTTGGTATGCGACGGTAGGTCACAACAGGTTGGTATAGACTGTGGGGAAACGTTCAGTCCAGTTGTGAAACCAGCGACAATTCGTACCGTTTTGTCCATTGCTTTATCCAAACGGTGATCGGTTCATCAGTTAGACGTTACTAATGCCTTTCTACATGGGAATTTAAATGAGACGGTTTACATGTACCAGCCTATGGGTTTTAGACATAAATAGTTTCCGGATCACGTGTGTCGTCTCAAGAAATCTCTCTATGGGCTCAAGCAGGCTCCACGGGCCTGGTACTAAAGATTCACAGACTATGTCCTCACTTTGGGTTTTAAACATAGTAGATGCGATGCTTCTCTCTTCACTTTTCATCACGGCAGTGACACAGCCTTCATGCTTCTTTACGTTGACGACATTCTCTTGGTCACATCATCCGACCTTCTTCGCCAACGTTTAATGTCCAGTCTTGCCCATGAATTTGCAATGAAAGATTTGGGCGCTCTCAGCTATTTTTTGGGGATCTCTGTTTCCAGAACTGCCGACTCTATGTTCCTTTCGCAACAATCGTATGCTGCTGACATCATTGCTCGAGCCGGGATGCAATCCTGTAACCCGGTAGCCACGCCAGTTGACACAAATTCGAAGCTTAGTGCTACATCCAGCGAACCATTTCATGACACTCTATTGCAGTCTTGCTGGGGCTCTTCAATATCTCACATTCACCCGTCCGGATATTACTTACGCAGTACAACAGATTTGCATGCACATGCATGCTCCTCGTATTGACCACTGGAATGCTCTCAAAAGGATCATCAGGTATGTAAAGTAGGGGTGTTCAAAAGTATCCGTATCCGAAAATCCGATCCGAAATATCCGATATCCGAATCCGAAATATCCGAAAAATCGGATATCCGAAATTTCGGATATCCGAAATTCGGATATCCGAATTTTTCGGATTCAGATTCGGATAGTGATTTTCAAAATTTTCGGATATTTCGGATATCCGAAATATCCGAAAATTTTAATTTTCATTTTTTTTCGGATATCCGAATATCCGAAGTATCCGAAAATATCCGAAATATCCGAAAAATATCCGAAAATATCCGAAATATATCCGAAATATCCGAAAAATATCCGAAGTATCCGAAAAATATCCGAAATATCCGAAAATTTATATTCGGATATCCGAAAATATCCAGAATATCCGTTTCCGAATATGAAAAAAAATATTAAAAAGATAAAAATTAAATAAAAAGTTGAATTTTCGGATATCCGATTCACTATCCGAATCCGTATCCGAAATTTCGGATATCCGAATTTCGGATATCCGAAATTTCGGATACGGATTCGGATAGTGAAATCTAGTATCCGAAAATTTCGGATATCCGAAATTCGGATATCCGAATTTTCGGATATCCGGTTTTGAACACCCCTAATGTAAAGGGGTCTGCAACTCTCGGCTTGATGCTCACAGGTTCGTCCCATCTTTGGTTTCCTATACAGACGCCGATTGGGCCGGCTGTCCCGACACACGTCGTTCAACCAACGGCTACTGCATTTATTTCGGCGACAACCTTATCTCTTGGTCTTCCAAACGACAGTCCACCATCTCTCACTCAAGTGCGGAGGCTGAATATCGTGGCGTGGCAAATGTAGTCGCCGAAATTTGCTGGCTATGAAACTTACTGCTTGAACTTCAGTTGCCGTTGTCCCGGGCTGCACTCGTGTACTGTGACAATGTTAGTGCCATATATCTGTCAGGTAACCCGGTTCAACACCAGCGAACCAAACATATAGAACTAGATATACACTTTGTTCGTGAACAAGTTCAGCGGGGTCAAGTACGTGTTCTTCATGTTCCATCTCGCTACCAAATAGTGGACATCTTTACAAAAGGGTTACCTCGCATCCTATTTGAGGATTTCAGATCCAGTCTCAGCATACGTTCTCCTCCCGCTTCGACTGCGGGGGTATAATAGGATATATATTAAGCACCGATTATATGTATCAATCTGTAATTATTTGTTCCAAAAATAGTGAAACCCACTGTATTATTTATAGTGATGATTATCAATAGAGAAGGCAAGGAACCTATTCTTTCAAAAAGGATTCCCAAAAACCCCCCAAAACAACCTTGGATCCGCCCCTAATGAGTAGGGATGGCAATGGGTCGGGTTTGGGACGGGTTTAGCTAATCCCAAACCCAAACCCGATTAGATAAGCTTGTCCCAAACCCGTCCCAAAACCCGTCGGGTTTCTAGCGGATAAATACCCATCGGGTATCGGGTATACCCACGGGTTTCGGGTAAACCCGTTAATTTAAAAAGATTACTCGTTGGGTATACTTATCTCAAAACTTATTGGGTATCTATCGGGTAACTACTAACCGGTTACATTTTGTATTGTTATTATAAAAATATATATCAAATAACTACAATTTATACGGAATAGAATACCTATATGTGTAAAAAATGGATGCATCGTATATATACATATTAATAATATAAAGAAATTATATCGGGTATACAATCGGGTAAACGGGTACACTTTATCGGGTAATTGGGTCGGGTAAATGGGTATATCACTAAATCCCAAACCCGTCCCAAACCCGCGAAAAAAATAAAAACTATTCCCAAACCCATCCCAAACCCGTCCCAAACCCGATTAACCAACCCCAAACCCATCCCAAATGTGTCGGGTTTCGGGTTTACCCATCGGGTTCGGGTTTGATTGCCATCCCTACTAATGAGGTTGTCCCCTCATCTGAAACAAATGCATCTAAAACGCGATTGTAATATATGAGATAGAGCACTGCTTTTGGCTTAATATCTCTCAAGTAGCCATGACAAAACACATGAGATTGTCTAAAATAAAATGTGAGAGTTTAGGCTTACATAAGAACTCTAGCAGGTAAATTTAGTTTATTTTGAATCTCAATCCTTCAAAATTTACGATGATGTCTTGACACGAATGTTTCCGGACTACTCAAAATACGCACAATATTGCCATGTGGAATTCAAACCTTCATCCGAATTTAGTTTCAAAATGGAATTCAAATTTGTTATTTTTGAACACTCAAAAGTCAAAATACACACAATATAAACTTTAAAACCTTTAAGAATATGACCATATTGTATGTATGTTTGTTTGATTGATCAACTGATGAAGGCTGATGTATTTTAGGAGGTAATCATGAAAGAAGCATGTTTTTGTTAAAGGCGTCACGTGCAATTGCTTATTACGGGATGGAATGAGCACTAGCGTGTGGTGTCAATGGTGATGGATGCAACACCTGGTGGGTGGTAATCATGAGAATCCACATCATCTTCGAATTGGTAAGCATTTAAAAAAAAAAAGTGGTGGTTCATAATGAATTCCAAAATTTGATTAAGTCAATGGTGATTTGATTATGGAATTGGAAGCTAGAAGAAGGGCCTTTGACCAAGGTTAAACTTTTGTAAGGTGAACGACAAGATAATTAACTACAAAGTTTCGATAAATTTGAGAGCATCCTAGGCTCATACTTTTCTAGACAGATTATCAAAGGATCATATATCGGGATTTCCATTGTACAATGGTTTGCCGTTAAAAATGACTTAACGGAGTTAAGTTTTTTTTTTTCGAGTTACAAACCAATGTTTTATGTCTTTTGATCAGAACGACGATACGAGTCGATCGATGTAAGATTTACCTCGAAACAGTGCTTCAAACAGCGAAAACAGTGCTTCAATTCGGGTGTTTAAATTCCAATTAACAAAAATCAAGCCGTTTGCATCACCGTTTTGAGGTAAGTTTTACATCAGTTGACTCGTATCCTTGTTTTGATCAAAAGTCCTAATACATCGGTTTGTAATTCTGATAAAAACTTAACTCCGTTAAGTTATTTTTAATGACGGACCATTATACAAACAAAATGAAAAAGATTGGACCACTAGCAGGACTAAACTCAGTTTGGATTATTATTGTCCAAAAAATAGCCAGATTGGATTATTTATTTGCCTTTTGTTTTTATATTAAAAAATATAATAGTTTTAAGTACCTAAAATATAAATTTTGAATTCTAGAAATAAAAATTAAACTGCGAATTATGGAGGTTAAAAATAAACTACAAAACTAAAATAATTAAAAATAAATTCTCATGACAATATGTCTCGTGACTTAGATAATCAGATTTAATCCAGCTTAAACAAAATCGAAGAGAACTTATTCAGTTATATATATTTCGATGGTGACATAACGACTTGCATTCAAACATTTCCATTACATGTTTTAAAAGATTTCGATGTCACTAATAATGTCAATCAAACTATATAAATATAATGTCAATCCAAAAAAAAAAAAAAACTAATAATGTCAATCAAACTATATAATTACCCTAATTTATGCACATGATCGAGTTGCAACCCAGAGCAACATTGTAATTAAACTAAGTACTTCAACTATATATAAATGCAAAACTTACAGTCACCCTACACTTGCTTAATGTATGCAACACTTATGGTTTTACTAAATTGCTTTTAGCGGTTGTTAAGTGTATATCTGATTGTGAGCAATACCCTTTGCGTTGTATTTCGTTCGAGACATGTTCATCATGGTGTTACAAAAAATCTCGTACGTGTAAGTTCTTCATCGTGAAATTATTCCACCAGTAACAATCATATGTAAAAAGTCCATACTCATATAACGTCTTCAACTCGTCTATTAACAACTTAAGAAACACGTATATATGTTGCATGAGCCTCTCTTTTCTAGGAATGATTAGCAAAAGATAAATATTTCGATCTTTTAAAGTCATCCAATGAAGTAAATTATAGAGGGTCAGAAAGGCTAACCATAAAATACAATTACTCTGGTTCAGAGGCGAGTATATAACAATGTGGTGAATTTTGTCAGTAAATTGAATGATTCGTTGGCCGTTCAAAAAAATGGATAAGTTTACACAAGTAAGTCTATAATTAAAAAATCTTTGCAACATTAACTCATTTAGTATGATGTTTATAATTCCTCCACTTCTTTTTTTTTTTTTTTTTTTTTTTTTTGAACGGCTAACTGCTTTCCACGTGTAAACCCACCCTTTCGGAGCTATGTATATAAAAGAACATAATAACTCATCACACAACCCTTAATTTTAACTTTTTTTATGAACTTTCCATTAAAGGAAACTTTGCTAACGCAAAGTTTTCATCTGATATTTTCTATAAACACTTTCAATCATCTTGGCCACTTAACGCATTCCATGGCTAAACCGGCACATGGCAATGACCAGAGTTGCGTGATAGCCTTTAAAACGTCTCGAGACCACCACGCAGAAAATGTATTTTTTTTTTTTCTTTTTCCAAAGAATATACGCACAAAACAACAGGTGATATATTAAAAATAAAATATATATTTTTCTTTTTCAAACAATATGTGAGCTTGCACAACACTATTCACACGTATTAAGTTACTATAATTACAGACTCATCTTGTGATTCTGATGACCTATGATATGTTTTAAATAATTTTTAATGATAAAATACATAATTGCATAATGATTCTTTGTATATGTTTAAATGTGTTATGTATTAGTTTGTTATGTGTATAAACTTTATGCAGTAAATAGTCATACACGTGAATATATCAAGAACTACAAAAGTCTTTTAGCGTATGTATTAAACTTTGTGAATTAAACGCGCGTTTTGTAGATGATATATGAGATCAAAGTGATTATTCGAGCTCGAAAAAACGTGCCCTTAGGGCCGCCCAAAATTCTTTTTTTTTATTAGTGTTTAGAAAATATTTGGGTATTGGGCTCATTAACCTAATGGGCTAAATAGTTTAAACAATATGATTTTTTTAAGTGGGCCTATGTTAATATTTTTTTGGTTATACCCTATTAAATTTTTTTTTACATATATAATATCGGACTTTTTTTAAAAATTGCGTGCCCTACGAAATCACGGGCCCTGTTCGGTTGTCCTCCCCGCCCTCCTTCAGGGCCGGCTCTGATTATTCACATACGTCGACTTTTTTAGTCAGTGTTGATGAAATAAACACTAGTAGAAAATTAGTTTTTTTAGGCGTTTTGTGAATGTATTTTGGGTGGTTCATTTTATAAAACCGCCCAGAATCTTTATTATATATTTTTTTTACTATAAAACCGCCCAGATTATATGTAAAAGCGCCCAAAAAACCTTTTTTATTATTTTTGATTGTTTATTGAATCATTTTTGGGCGGTTAACACTACAAAACCGCCTAGAATATGTGTAAAATCGCCCAAAAAACGTTTTATCATTTTTTATTGTTTACTTTAGGCGAATTTACAACAAACTACCTACGAATCTTACTCTCCACCTCCCACTTTCAAACAAAATATCAAAATCAGGTGCCCTAATTTCTTCCTCTCATCATTTTCTTTTTCTCTGTTCAATCCTCCATCAATATCAAGGTATAGTTACATATATTTATTATTCATATCTATACATGTATATATATTGTTGATTTATAATATATTAATTGGTTATATTTTTGTTATTTGTAGATATAACTGAATTATTCTGACCTTTTTTGTTCATCATTCAAAGAAGTAAAGGTAAAAAAAAGTTATATTCATGTATTCTATTTTTATAAGATTATTTATATGCATGTATTACGGGTGTTCATGATTTGGTTTAAAACCGTGAAACCACCCAAACCGTAAGTAGCGGTCTGGTTTTAAATTTCAACAGTTTGGATTTTGATTTTCATAAACCGTTACTAACGGTTTCGCTCACGATTTGACCTAAAAACCGTCAAAACCGGACCGTGAAGACCCCTAGTATGTTGGATATTTTTGTGCGAGTGTGTGTGCATATATGAATACCTATGCATTTGAAGATAACCTTGTAGAGTATACCCGTCCAAAATTTATCTAATAGAGATAAATTTTGGATTGTCCCCGTTGGGACTGCTTTTTGAATATTCTATCTCATTAGGACATGTGTACATTTAACGTGTTGACTATTTAAGGAAAGAATCGACAGTTGTTTCCCCTACTCCTTCGGGTTTGCGGTTTAACTGCATACTTGGGGAGTTAAGGGGAAACGCTGCCGATTTTTTTCTTAAATAGTTAACTCGTTAAAATGTATACATATGAGATAGAATATTCAAAAAGTGGGTTAGGATCCACCGCCTTAGAGTACCTATTAACAACTTGTACATAAACTGGATATCACTTATTTGATTATTTTAATTTTCAGATGGAAGATAGAGAATATTGGATGTACAAAAGTGGGCGTCCTTCTGAAATATATACGCAAGGCGTTTTTACTTTTCTTAGGGTTGCTGAAGCTCATCGAAGAAATGTTGGCTCTAAATGGATTTGGTGTCCTTGTATGATTTGTAAAACCTTTCAAAAAACCGAAAATATTAGAGATATAGAATATCATTTGCTTGCAAATGGTTTTATGCCTAGTTACACTTGTTGGTCAAAGCATGGGGAATCACGGGTTGATGGTGCCACGACATCGGTTAATTTAGACAATGAGGAATATGAAAATTTCCAATACGAGGACAATTTAAATGATGACGATTTAAATGAGGACATTTCAAATGATAACAATTTAGATGACATGTTTAATGATTTAGAGAATGATATCGGCGATAAAGGAAAATTACAACAATTACTTGAAGATGCAGATAAACCATTATATAGCGATTCTAATATTTCAAAACTTGAAGCTGTGTTAAAGTTGTTTAACTTGAAGGCAAAAAATAGATGGAGTGATACAAGTTTCACAGATCTATTAGTTGTTTTGCAAGACATTCTTCCAAAAGATAATGAGTTACCAATTTCGTTTTACCAAGCAAAAAAAATGATGAATCCAATGGGATTGGAAGTTGAAAGAATACATGCATGTCCGAATGATTGCATCTTGTATAGAAATGAGTACAAGAACAGTCATAAATGTGTTATGTGTGGTGAATCTAGGTACAAGCGAAAAAGTAAAACTGGTGAATACGATAACGATGTGACAAAAAATGGACCACCAGCTAAATTAATATGGTATTTTCCAATTCTACCGAGACTAAAACGATTATTTTCAAACGAGAAAGAAGCAAAATTATTACGATGGCATTCAGACGAGCGTATAAATGATGGGAAATTAAGACATGTGGCAGATTCACTTCAATGGAAGAATTTTGATAGGAAATATCCAGAATTTAGTAATGAGGTTAGAAACATAAGGTTTGGGCTTAGTTCTGATGGAATCAATCCTTTCAGAAATGCTAGCAGTCGTCACAGTACGTGGCCGGTTCTTCTTTGCATTTATAATCTTCCACCATGGCTATGCATGAAACGAAAATACATAATGATGTCGTTGTTGATTCCGGGTCCGAAACAACCTGGTAATAAGATTGATGTTTATCTGTCCCCTTTGATCGATGATCTAAATCTTCTATGGAATACTGGTGAAAATGTGTATGATGCTTATAAGAAGGAATATTTTAGATTGAGTGCCATGATTTTTTGCACCATAAATGATTTCCCAGCGTATGGTAATTTGTCCGGATACACTACCAAAGGTAAAAAAGCTTGTCCAGTTTGTGAAGCCGATACAAGTTCGGTGTATTTAAACAACTGCAGAAAGATGGTATACATGGGACACCGAAGATTCCTTCCGCAGGGTCATAGTTATCGGAATAACATGACGAACTTTAATGGAAATACCGAGACTGGAAAAGCACCGAAGAGTTTTGATGCATTTTCACGAGTTAAAAATCTAGATACTGTTTTGGGAAAAAGAACTCGTGTTGATAAAGATGGCATTTGGAAAAAAAGGTCAATCTTTTGGGACTTACCATATTGGAGGCATTTACAAGTTAGACATTGTCTAGATGTTATGCATATTGAAAAGAATGTATGTGATAGCCTGATCGGCTTATTATTAGACATTCCTGGAAAAACTAAAGATGGTATCAATGCTCGTAAAGACATGGAAGAAATGGGTATACGTAAAGAGCTTGCCCCCCAAGAAAAAGGTAATCGTATTTATCTGCCACCTGCGTGTTATACAATGTCAAAGGCAGAGAAAACAAAGTTTTGTAATTGTTTACATGATATTAAAGTTCCATCTTGCTATTCTGCAAACATTAAAAGGTTGGTGTCGTTGAAAGACCGTAAACTAATTGGTATGAAGTCTCATGATTGTCATGTTTTGATGACACATATGATTCCTATTGCTATCCGTGGATTGTTACCAGAGAGCACACGACACACAATCACAAAACTTTGTTTGTTTTTTAACATGATTCACTCAAAAGTTATTGATCCCGAGGAACTAGATGTATGGCAAAAAGAAATTACCATCACACTATGTGAGCTAGAGATGTACTTCCCGCCGTCCTTTTTTGATGTTATGGTTCACCTGGTGATTCACATCGTTGGAGAAATCAAGGCTTGTGGTCCTGTATTTTTGCGTTATATGTACCCTTTTGAAAGATATATGGGTGTCTTAAAATCTTTTGTAAGAAATTATAATCGGCCTGATGGAAGTATTGTTACAGGATATGCTTACGAGGAGGTGATTGAATTTTGTACAAGTTATTTGGAAGGTGTCAAAAGTATTGGTCACCCACAATCTCGTCACTCCGGTAAACTACAAGGGGTAGGAGGCGTGGGTATGAAAATATTGAACCCAAGTAAGGAAGATTTAGAACTTGCACATTTTTCTGTCTTAAATCATATGACTTGTCTTGCTCCGTATGTTAATGAACACTTGAAGTTAATACAATCAACCTACCCACACAAGAGCAAAATGTGGCATGAAATTAAGCATAACAAAGAGTTTTCTTCATGGATGAAAAAAAAGGTAACTGATGGTCAATCAATTGTTGAAACACTTGTGGAACAATTGGGGCAAGGTCCGGACTATAGAGTAAAATCTTACCAAGGGTATGACATCAATGGGTATACGTTTTACACAAAAGATCAAGACGGGAAAAGTACAATGCAGAACAGCGGGGTTACAGTAATAGCATCAACCAGTAGATACGATAGGACGAATCCTAATGTAAGGTTAGAAATCGCCAAAGAGTCTTATTACGGTGTCATCCAAGAAATTTGGGAGCTAAAATACAGCATTTACACTATTCCTGTGTTCAAATGCAAGTGGGTGAACAACAGTACAGGTGTTCAAGTTGACAAATATGGCTTTACACTTGTTGACCTTGCAACAAATGGCTATCCATCTGAACCATTTATTCTCGCTTCACATTGCACACAAGTGTTCTATGTAAATGACCCGAGTAAACGAAGATACCACATCGTATTACAAGGCAAACGACGTATCCTTGGTGTTGATAATGTCGTCGACGAGGAAGAATACGACCATTTTGACGACCTACCGCCATTTTCTGTTGGTATTCAACCGTTAGTTGAGCCAATTAGGGGCGCCACCTACTCACGATCCGACCACACCGATGGGATGTATGTTGACCCACCAAGTTAAACTCAATGATTAAGGTTTGATATGTATATATTATTTCTATGATAACTTTAATTTGTAGTCGTTAACTCTATTTTTTAAATAATTGTAGGATTTTGAATCAAGACGTGGAAGTGGACGTGGCTCGAGTATACGGGATAGAATAGTCAATTTTTCTAGGAATTTTTCGTTTAGTGACATTTCTTTGATCAATATTTTTATTTTTGTTGTTTGACGATCCCGTTGTAAAGCACGAGTCCTAAATCGACTTAGTTGTTTTTTTTCTTTATTTTAAGTTTTAGTCTAATTTTTGCGATTTAACAAGCCGCAATGCGCATGCCTGGTTCAACGTTGTTATGTCTACTTTTTATTCGGTTGAACAGTGTCGCTGCAAAGATCGTTACTTTTATAACTATGTTTTAACTATCTTGCCATACATATGAACTCGACCATAACCCGAATATTAGCGGGTTGACCCGAACCGGACCCGTTCAACCCGAATTTTGAATTTTAAACTTTCTTTTCGCAAATTAATATGTTAAAATTAAAATTTTACTTTAAAAAACACAAATATATACATATAAAATTGCATTTAATTATAAAACATTATGTCAATCTCTATTTTTAAGTTATAATTATGCATAAAATACACACCCAAATTGATTTATAACATAAAAATACTATAAACAATAAAATATAATATAAATGGGTTAAACGGGTCAACCCGTTAACTCGGCCGGGTTGACTCGAACCTGACCCGTTTAGCTAAACAGATTCGCGGGTTCAACCTGAAACTGACCCGAACCCGTTTAGACTAAACCTAAATCCACGAATTTCGTGTTAGGTTCGTGTCTTGTTTTCAGGCCGTATCAAAAGTTCACACCCCTATCCACACATGTGTCTTTAAATTAAAACCTCACAATAAAATTTTACTTAATTTTTTTATACTTTCCCAATAGTTCATTCATCCGACATTAAATTTTTTTTTGAAATTACACTTTTAAAATTTTACTTTTACTATAATTCTCATATAAAATTATTGTATTCTCATAATATATTTCATGAAAATACCAAGTTATTTTCAAGCTATCCTTTGTTTTTTTTTTTTTTTTTTTTGAACGGCATAATAACTTTTGTTGTGTCTATGTATTATCCAACTAAATAGACTAATTCATTTTTTTTTTTCAAGCCATCCTACAGAGCTTTGGGAACATGAAGCCACCCTACACATAGCTTTGGGAATATGGAAAACCACCCCAACTATAACCTCTTTTCTAATTTCCTTCACTTAATATTTACTCTTCTTCTTCTTCAAAGAAGTTCCAGACAAATCTAAGGGAGCTTTTAAATGTTGTTGTTTATCTTTGTATTCTCTTCTTAAAATCGAAATTTTAGTAAAATTAGTGCCCGCCAAAATCGAAATTTTAGCAAAACCCAGCCCGCCTAATCATAAAATCCAGCCCGCCCCACCCCTTGGAAACCTCCATCAAACCCATGAAATAAACCTCCATCGACAAAACCTCCATCATCTTTCTGGTCATTCATCTCCATCGCGCAGTTTCTACAGATTACGTCTTCCCCTTTTTTCAGTAAGAACCCTTGTTTTTTTTTTTTTGCTTAAATCTTCAATTTTTTTTGCAAGCTTTTAGTTAAAATTCACTATTTTTGAATATACATGTTTATGTTCATATTCTTTGAGAAGTAGTTAAAGTTGAATATATGTTAGATTTTGTTGAATGTGATTCCACGTGTGGTGTCTTTATGTTGGATTTTGTGGGGTTTAAGAGTATCTTGTGGTCCCTTGATTCCATGTATGTTAATGTGAATTTGTCGATTGTGTATTTGGGTTCTCCTTGTCCACTGTGATTAATAATATATTTTGTTGGACTTTAACTCTCCAGATAGATAGATGAGGTGTTAAATATGACATATTATAATAAATTCACATTTGACCAACTGAACCCTTCTGTAAGTTGCATATTTGATAGGTTATATATTTTTTTGGGCATTTAAGGTAGGCTGCCATCTTTGATATATGATGAGTTTGTATCTGCCCTTTTCTAGATATGTTTGATACATCTCCCTTTGAACTTGAACACTTCATTCTTGCGGCCTTGTACGTTCTATGATACAGCTGTTTATAGATTACTATTTGTGTACTGTTTTGTAAGTCTATTTGTCAAAAAAGTATGAGACCGATG
Organism: Helianthus annuus; assembly: GCF_002127325.2. Lineage (NCBI taxonomy): Eukaryota > Viridiplantae > Streptophyta > Magnoliopsida > Asterales > Asteraceae > Helianthus > Helianthus annuus. The sequence continues at coordinate 148,955,035 of NC_035434.2, forward strand.
CCTTTAGGTTCTAAAGGCAAAGGCACGAGGCGCTAATATCGCGTACACCTGGCATTGCTATATGTACAACAAAACAAGTTCTATTTACAAGTAGATTCGTCTCACTCATTTGTTTTACATATTAACCTTTTCATTAACAAAACAATTTATAATTTCTTTATCCCTTAGGTTGTTAAAATACTAATGAGTTTGTTAATTTCTTTTTTGTTGTATAATTTATCAAAGATGTCAAATCGTGGGAAGGGTGGGAAACGTGGGGCAGCCACATTTTCCAAGAAGGATTGTGAGTTCACAATTGAACTCAATCAGCTAATGCAACCAATTGGCAGAAATGCCAATGACTTCACTTCATGGTTAGGAGTGAAATTGAAAGCTGAATTTTCTTATCACATCCCGTCTGGTAAATTTGGAAAGGAAAAATGGGAAGAACTTTGGCTAGATATCAAGGTATATAAATTTATATTTTGTTAGATATATGAATTATAATTGTTAATCTTTTGTTTTATAAATATGCAGAGACAATGGCATATTGGTAGCGAAGCTCCTAAAAAATTCATACTAAAAAATGCTAAAAAACGTCATACAAATTGGCGGAGTTACCTTACAACAGAATTCGTAAGGAAAGGCTTAACTCCTTTTGAGACGTATAAGAATCTCGATTCAGAGCATTGGAAGGAATTCGTCACCCAAAGGAGTGGGAAGGAATTTGAGGTATATGTGAGTTACATATAATATTATGATTTATAACTAGTGTTATATATATGTAACTATAACATAATAACAATTTGTTTATTAATGTGAAGAAAAAAAGTCGAAAAGCAAGAGCAAGTGCGAAGGCAAACAAAAACCCAACTCGCTTAGGACGCACCGGGTTTGCGGCTTTGAGTCCTCGCCTTGAGAAAATATGGTCGCAACTTGTACCTGTGTATTCTTTCCTTAAAAATGTTCAAGACTATCGCTCCAAAAGGTATATTGTTAGTAGAGCAAAACGAAATCGGAAAACTAAGTTGTATTCACTATGTGCAAGCACGCGAGCAGAGTCAATTAAACTAGTAAGTAATGTTTATTTGTTTAATAATATATATTAATGTCAAATGTTCTAATAATTGTATATATGTTTTGTAGGCTGTTTTCGAAAGAAAAATGATTGATGATGGTAGTTATTTTTCTAACAAGGAGGATCCACTAACCAGGTTACTAGGACCTGAGCACGGAGGCCGGTCGCGTACGATTTCTAATATTATAGGTAATTTTATTTGTGATATAATGATTGTATTATATAATAGCTAAATGTTCATATTTGACTTTATAATCTGGCTGATTGGACGTCATATACATTTAGATATTATTTTTAACATTATATTATGGTTAATAGCATCTGAACTTATGTCTATAGCAGTAAATATAAAAACACAACTTGTTTTTTATGTCTATAATTTGTTCTCAACATGTTTGAATATATGTTTTAGTCACTTGATTGGAATATTATTCCCATTTCATACTTAGGTGTTTATATCGATTACAGGACGTACACAGGTTCGGGAAGGCTTGTTTCAAGGCGGTAGACAACAACATCAAGATAACATGCCTTCCAATCAAACAAGAAGCTACAGTGGGTTGGACTCTAGCCCTAATAGTTGTGGCGAGAATGATACATCTGGTGGATGTCATATTCAATATCCATTAATTGAGGTGATTATATTTGTATGATGTTTAGTATACAAAATGGTTTATATATAATATTTCTTTTAAAAATGTAATGTCGTTTTGCAGGAGCCAACATTATGTGAATTGTTACACCCATCCCCTTCTAAAAGAGAACAAATAGTCGGGACGGCGTATCTTCATCCTAGTCCAAGTAGGACTATACATACGGGACCTATGGCCGAGGGCTACGTGAAAATACAAGTAGTTGAAATCTATCAGTTGTACAAGAAAACGTCTCTTCCTGAACTTTCACGCTATGATGCACTTAAATATATAGGTGATGCTATTGGTTGGTTTATTCAGTGGCCACTTTCTTTGGTAAAGGTATTGTTGTATACAAATTATATAATAGTTTGTTTCTATTCTTAGTAAGACTTTTCTAATATGTTTGTTAAATTGTAGCTTTCAAGCACTGAAGCAACTTCTCAGAATCCAGCATTGAAGCAACCAGCTCAGGACAACACATGTTATCGGCCTGAGGTTAGGATCCTTGTTTGGTGTTGGGTTGGGTTTCTCGGGTCCGGGTAGTAGATAATTTCTAATAATTTTGGTTTATAATATAACAATTTTAATGGCTCTTATAGTTGGAGGTTCCCATTGAACAAGACGAAAGTCATGAATGTTATCAAATTGATGCGACTATGATTGAAAGTTTTGGTGATGAGGTAATCATGTACTAATAATCTGTTTCATAACTCTCTCTCTTTCTCTCAATATGTATCTATGTGTGTGTATATATATAAAAGAATCAATGTAGTAATAATTTATTTTTTTAACTAATGTAGTTTCTATTTGGCGCACATGATGTTTCCACTCAACATGATGTTGACGGATCAGAAGAGGAACTGGATGAGATGGTATTCAAAAACTGATATATCATACGTATATATGTATTGTTTTTTTTTTCTGAAAATTTGTTTTTCAAATAATGTAGTTTTCCCAGCATGAGGTTCTTGTTGAACAACCTCAAGCTCCTACATTGTCAAAGCTTGAACAAGACATAAAAACCGCCTTGTGGAATATCGAGAATTTGCGCCCTCAAAGTATGATTTCATTGGCTACCCGATTAACAAAACACTATGACGGCGATATGAGCATTGAGATTAATTGGCCTCATGGGATGTACCCAGAAACCGAGTTCAGTCCTCGAGTTGAGAACGTTGAATATGAGGGTATGTTGCAATTTCTAGCGAACGGGTTGCTTGATGCCAGCTTTATACATTGGTGTCAAATGTAAGTTACTATTATTATTATTATTATTATTATTATTATTATTATTATTATTATTATTATTATTATTATTATTATTATTATTATTATTTTTATCTTGCAACTTAATAATATTTTTATCTCACAACTTAATAATATTTACTTTATTGATATTAGGTTTTTGTTCGGCCATCGTCTAAAAAATGCTACTCAAGTCGCCTACTTCAATACTCAACGAATTACCGGGAAAGAGTGTGAGGAAAATTTGCCTAGTGTTAAAGAACACTTGGTCGAGGTTTACAAACTTCATGAGGGAAAGAAATATTTTCTTGCTCCATTCTTATATAGGTAATATATAATTTTATTTTAATGTATAATAATTAATTTTCCTATTTTATTACTGATTTTTTTGCAATGACCGTATCTTTCTTCTTTGAAGTCGTCATTGGGTGTTGTTTATCGTCTCCCCTTCGGAACGTAAAGGTTGGATTTTGGATTCAACTTATTTGAGGGGCAAGAAGAATAAAAGTCATTATTCTCTAACAAATGCAATAGAAACTTCATTTGGAGGCCGTTTTACTTGGAAGATGGTTAAAGTATGTTATTCATAATTCATTTTATAAAATTAAGTGTTATTTTATTAATTGATTTTTCTTTTAATTTAATGTAGTGTAAGCAGCAAGAAGGATCATGGGAGTGTGGATTCTTAGTAGTTAGAAACATGTTCGAGTTTGTTATTTCAAGGCAGTTCGGTTTTCCAAACAATGTAAGTTTTCTATTTTTTTTACGTTCTTTGACTTAGGCGTGTTGTTCGTGTTAATTAGGTTTACAATTGTATTATTTGACTTAGAGAAGAAACAACATCATCAGATTTCCATTGTGCTTAACTGGTTATGGTATAGTTGTTTGGCTGTTCTTATGTATGAGCACTTTTTAAATGGAAAATATTTTTATGGCATTCTAATTCAGACGCGAAAGCCCGATAAAGGAAAAGAAATGGTATTTAAAGGGGGATTCTTTGTATGTGCTATTTTGTTTTTGTTATGCAAAATAGACCTGTCCTTGTGATTCAAAACCGTGATCTTCCAGTCACTAAATGACAGAATTTAAATTACACGTTTAATAGATTTATGTTAAGCTTAAAGGAGAAATAATAGTGTGAGATTTGGGTTTACAATGTGAATCGATATTGCAATGTGAATTTAAATCCTTTTATATTCTTCCGGTTACGCGGGTTTGGATGTTAGCAGATTTAGGTTTAATATATATCGACTTTGTTACTCTCTCTCTCTCTCTATATATATATATATATTTGTATGTATCTCACTTATTTTTTATTTGTCTTTTTAGATGTGGAACGACACAACAGAGATAACTGGAGTGGAAATCGACAAGCTGGTTGAAAACATCATGTGTCGGTTTTTTGCAGCTGTGTTTAATGATAAAAGCAAGAATTAGAGACTACCTTAGTATTGTAGTTTGAACAATTTTTGTAAACTAAGTATGAGACTCATGTTGGTGTTTGGCTGCATTTTCTGTAAACTGAGTATGAGACTCATGTTGGTGTTTGGCTGCATTTATATATTTTAAGTTATATTTGGGATTCTTCATTTTTTATTTATTTTTTTCAGATTAATTATTTTGAATTGTGCTTGAGGTAATGCTGGATTATTAATATTATTTAGCTGTATAATAAAATTATTTTGGTCAGTCAATTATTTTGGTCAGTCTAGGCGGTTTTGGCTTCGTTTGGGCGATACTTATTTTGAGCGGTTTAAATTGATTTTGGGCGGTTTCAGGGAGCGCCCAGAATACATTATATTGACTTTAGGCGGTTTTAGGGAGAGCCCAAAATACATTTTACCTTTTTCCAGCGATACCTTTCTGGGCGTTTCTAAAACCCCCTAAAATGTTGTTTACACCGCCCAAAATCAATTGATTTTGTACTAGTGAAAGTTAGATACATGACTAATAGTATTGCACTGAAATGTAAAAAAATAGTAAATTTATAAAGACTTGGAGTTGCTATACTCATGCAACGCTTACAAGTTACAACAATGTTGCATGACAAAAATATCATTATCTAAGACAACGATCTATAAGGTATCAATCCTTAAAGTATCTCGCAAGCACTTTTGTAAAGCTAAATGTGACACTTTATGCACATCTTGTATATGCCTAGCTATTTCCAAGTTCATATATCACACTTATAGTTACGTAAAAATAGTTGAAACATTTTTTTTTTTAAGCATCAATATCATTACACACGAAAAAGGGCAATTACAAAGCAATGGCAGGTAGTCGGGCAACAAGTTGCGCCGCCACCCCCTTTTGAATAGAAAAACCAATTCTACTAAATACAAAGTTTGAAACCTTTAGCGACGAAGAATTACTATTAACGACTTTTTGAACCCGATTCAAAAGTCGCACAGCGTCAGGAGCGAGACCACCAAAGGTATCAAACGCAAACGGGGAAAACACATGTTGATTCTCCAGGCAGGCTTTCTCATGTTTTGTCACTTTGCTCGCCTCTGCCTTGAGCACCGCTTGCCATACGACAAAGCCCTTGTCCTTGAGCCCGACAAGGGGGGAGACTCCAGTTAGATCTACACAAGCGTGTTTCCCCCTTCCCATCCAAACACAAGGATGTCCGTCGGGCGTAAAGTGGACCTCCCCTCTAAGGGGTCATTCAGGAAATTTACTGGAGCCTCCTTTTTGGCAGAGATCCCGACCCGCTTAAGAACATCGCATAACACATCTCTCATCCAATCATGCCGATCTTTAAACCCTGGTAGCTCTTTACAGTGGATCGCGTGCTCCCCGAAAGAATCGAAACACGTTTTGCGGCATACCGGACATGGCTCGTCAACTGGGAACAAAGGAATCAGCAGTCGGTATCTAAGCATAGCACGGTATTCCACAGCCGACATGTGTTGCCCCAAGCCTTCAATAGGTGCGACAGACAGAAAATCCTGAGCATGTGGGGCACGTAGACATTCAAACACAGCTCTTTGCCGAGGGGATAAAACAAACTTCTCTTCAAACCTCTTGATAATTTCGCCATATAAGGCATTCGCCAGAATTTTCTGGGATGTAGGAGGGGCGGATTCTCTAATGTAGAAACCGCCAATATCAAGGTCGGGAAGAGAACTATGCAAAAGGTCCAACGCACTCCTGTAATCGGAGTCTAAAACATCCCCACCACATTCTCGGAGTATGTGGTCTTGTAAACTCCAAGATTGGGCCCTTGAAGCCACGAAAGCATATGAAGAGGCATCCTCGGCCATACAAATCCCTAAGCCTCTGAACCGGGTCGGGAGAGAAGCCAACCTCCACTGGAGATCTCCAAAAAAGGCACCCCCATAAACAACAATATCCTCTAATGCTCCCCGGAGGCCTTCATAAAAAATAGAGACAGCTCCCCCGACCAAAGAAGGTTGACACGTTCGAAGACCAAACAGTAATTTAGCAACACCCATACAAGAACGAAGCAAGAGGAGCTCGCTCTGAGGGTCCCGTAGGCGTTTAAGGCGCCTCAGCAGCTCGACTGCACAGTTCGCTCTTTTAAGAGCCATACTACTAATAAACTCTGCATCACGACTAACGGCACCCCCCAGGAGTTTCACACCCAGCACCGACCTCCTAATCCCCCGATGGAATAAGCCCTCCTGAACCTTTACACCATTGCAGGTTGGCCAGAAAACTTCAGTTTTCTTTATATTAAGTTGAAGCCCTAAGAAGGACCTTCAGCTCTGATGATATCTAAAGTATTAGCCACATGGGTGACATCTCCAATAAGCGTTTCGTCATCTAGGTACCAGGCATGAAATAGAAGTTTGCAATGATCCCTTATTCGGTGAACAAGGGGGTGTAGAACAAGGGCAAAAAGGAGGGGCCCCAAGGGGTCCCCCTGCTGAACGCTAGTAGTAGACCAAATAAACTCATCCCCCACATATAATCTAGCTGGTTGACCATATAAAAAATCGACCCATGTAGAAATAGAAGGACACCTTTTCCTTACCTCGTACAGTAGGGCTGTCCTATCAACCAAATTAAAAGCGTTCGAAAAATCAACAGTAAGCATAGCAAGAGACCCATCTTGGTGGTACTCATTAAGGAACCTGTTCGCACTATGAAGAACGACCTCTGCCCCATACGGAATCCCTACCCCAAACTGGAAATCGCCAAGGTATTTGGCCATCTCCTTCCCAACACCTTTCATGGCCACCTTGGAGATCACCCTCCTCCAAATCAACCCAATAGCGATAGGCCTAATCCCATTATCCGGTTTGAGAATAGGTGTAAGAGGAGCAGAAGCAACAAACTCCGCCAGACTCCTCGGGCACCTCCCCCCAAGCACACATTAACCATAGCTGAAGTAGCCCTAAGCAGGCTATCAGCAATCACAGACCCCTCCCCACAAAAAGCATCTAAAAGATGTCGGGCCCTTAAGCCGTCTCTCCCGCACGACGTACCTTTGGAGAAAGATTTAATACACCCGAGCACACAATCCGGCTCCACCACAAGAGGAGACTCAGAAGGCAAGGAGGCAGGCATGGAAGGAGGGGGCATACATGGGTGCTTAGCCACTAAAGCCACCAGAGTATACTTATTGAGAGGGAAGACCCCCGAGGAGCATAAAACCTTAACCGCTGCAGTGAAATGACCATCAGCAACCTTACGTAAACATTGTTTCACATTGGTCCCCCCATACTCATTATCAATCTCAGTGCCCTTTTTTATTCCATCTGTAACCCCCCTCACGGGTTGATCAAACAACGACTGGACAAGAGTGGCAAACCCCTCACGATCACCCCACTGAGCCAAAGACCGCTGGATGCTAAGGCATTGGCACGTCTTCCTATTGCCCGACCTCTTGTCCTGATGACCAACAGGCTTGAACACCCGCAAGGTGCAACATGGTAATATCAAAAGTCGAACCCATGCCTCAACAGAATCAGGCATAGCAACCACCTTGTCCAAAGTTGCAGTTAAGACTTGGGCAAATGCCATATAGCAACTAAGGGGGATACTCTTAACAGTCTTGATGGGGAGAGAGAAAACACGGTCAAGCAAAGCAATATCTACACCCAACTCTTCCGACGAGGTATCAACGTTTTCAACATCGGGTCTAGTGATGCCAACAATAAAACCCTGTTCATCTCTCTCACCTGGCACAAACACTCACCACATAACCATTGTCCGGACACCCTCATGGTGACACGCCCAACTGAAAGCATGAGGGCACATACACTCACCACATAACCATTGTCCAGACACCCTCAATGCTTCACAAACAGAGGTAAAAAGATTAAGATCGTCAGCAATTGCACATCTCAAAGAATCTTTCCTCTCGTCTGAGCCCAAATGGTGACTCTTGATATGTGCCATTAACCTTGGGAATCCCTTAGCCCCCACCAAGCCATCGGGGCAACAATGAAACCGTCGGAAAGGACAAGGCCAGAAACCGCTACCATTAGAACCCACCATAACAAAACTAAGTAAGCGGAGTCGACGCTTAGATAATGTCGCGTACGCCACCACCAATAAAGAAAACCCAACCCAAAAGGAAACGCAGCTGATGGGTCAAAAGGTAATTGATCCGCTACGCTAAAAAACCCCGAAAAATCACCTAGGCATTTCGTCGAACACCTTGCGTGCGAAGAAGAAAAACATAAAACTTTAGGGATTTGATTTTGGAAAATCCGGCATGATACATGACAATCGATGCGCAATTCGAAACCGAAGAAAGAGACTGTTGATCGATTTGGTGTTCACCGGTTCCGGCTCTGATGGTTGCGATGGAATTTGAGGATTTTATTAAACATGTTTTTAGATCTTGGATTTCTTCCAACAGTACATCCCGTTCCCCCAAGTCGAAGAAGTTTTGGTATCGTTCTAATTCATCTTGAAATCTTTGAAACCCTATTTCCGTCCTTAAAACTTCCGGATGGTTCTCATATTTCCGTCCTTAAAACTGAAAGTCGTACGGATTGAAGAAGCTGAAGCCGAAGGATTATTGCTTGAAAGTGAACGGCAACGGATAAATAAGTTTTCGGTTGAAACATATAGTTACATCAAAATAGTTGAAACATACACTTACACTTAACATTTTATCCCTTCTTTCCATCAGGGGCTGGGTCACTCTTATCAAATCGGTTCTCGAAAGCCATTCGATTTACTATTTTTTCTCTTTATCAGGCTCCGGTGAAAGTTTTAAGTGATTTAGAAGCTAAAATAAGAAAAATTTTATGGGGTGCTTTTGGAGATTCAAACAAACTCCATTGGGTAGCGTGGCAAAAGATTACTACTCCAAAGAAATTTGGTGGTCTTGGGCTTAGTAATTTACAGAATGTTAACATCTCACTCCTTGCGAAATGGGGTTGGTGACTCAAATTGGATAAGGAGTCGCTTAGGAAGAAAGTCATTAACGCCATCCATAATACAAGGATGTGTTGGGATTTTATTCCAAATAGAAAGGCTATGGGAGGTGTTTGGAATAATATCGTCAATATTCTCTCCAAAACGAAAATTGATGGTTCGCGGCTAAGGAACTTCTTTAAAAGTAAGGTTGGCGATGGGGAAGGAACGGTCTTCTGGCTGGACCCGTGGCTTAGTGAGGAGCCGCTAAAAGATAAATTCCCTGAAATTTTTAAATTGGAATTGAAAAAAAAATGCAGGATTAGTGATCGGGTTAAAACCAATGGCAGTGGGAGTATGTAACACCCCGGAAATATAAAACTTTATATTAGAATTATAAAGTTTAAATAAACAAGAATTCATTAACTAGGAAAATTATAACCTAGTTAACTATAAGTCTAGAAATAACTTGAAATACGGTTAAAATGACCAAAAACTGTATGTTAAACAAAGGTGGAGGGGCCTATGTTGTTAAAATTGAAACTTATATTATTAGTTTTAATTAAAAACAAAACCAAACACCTCAATTGAGAGGTCTGGTCGATCAAGAACAGGAGAGGGCGACAACCCCACTCTCAAAACCCTAACTTCTACTAAACTCTCAAATTGAAGGCCCAAATCAGGTTGAAATCGAAATCTGAACATAGAATTGTGATCACCTCGTCAAGAGGATCATAAGGTATGTCGAATTAGGTCATTTTGATTCAACCCAAATTCTTGCATGTGATTGAAATTTGAGTGTCGAGCTTAATTATGTGTTGTAAACATGAAATTGGAAGTGATATAAGGTTTAGGAACGAACCCTAGATGATTTCTTGTCAAATTCTTGCATGATGATTGTATGGATTAAAACCCTTGTTCTAGTGTAAATTGATGAACACTAGGATTAAAACCCTTGTTCTAGTGTAAATTGAAATTATGAGGAAGTCTCTAAATTTATGATGTTAAAATATGTGTATAAAGTCTAATTGAAGTTAATTAGGGTGATAAACTCAAGTTATGAACTTGGTTTAGATTATGTAGAAATCTGACCCGCTAGGTGTTCGATAAAACGCCTAAATTAGGGTTAAAATGTTAAAGGTTGGGTAAAACGCAGATTTGAATATGTTAAGAAGTAATGCGTTAAAGCTCATGAAAGAGTTCTAAACTTGTTATGAATTGAACTCTTTAGGCAAGGAATCCGGAACGTCAAGTGGACACGCCGGAGGAGATACACGCAGAAAAGGAGTGCTTTAAAGGTACGTGACTTTAGTCTCGTTAAATTACACATATATGTTTGAGTTTAGCGTATAGATAGAATCGTAGTGTAAAGGATGTGTTTGATGTGTTCTAAAGTGGCGTGGTTCACTCGAACATCAAACGGGGCAAAATAGAGACTTGGGAGTGGGTTTGGCTTGTTAATAAAGTGATGGTTTTCACTAGATAGTCAAACGGGTTGAATTGATGCTATAAAAGGAATCATGATAACAGCAACATGGTAGCTTCGTAAGTTGTTAAGTGTTGGATTGCACTACGCATATGAATCTAGCAATGATACTTTAAGTTGTGAATCCAGGATATTGGATCAAATAAATGGAGGTGTGTTGCAAAGGCTGTTTAAAACGGAATGTTGAATTCCGAGGAAACGAGTTTTTAGTTCCAAGAAAATACAAAGCCATGAATGGCGCAAACACACCAAGATGTACAAGCCCAGGAACTTGGGTAATGGTATCAAAAAGGTTTTAGAATAGGAAATTGGAAATATATACCTATAGCTATAATGGGCCGAATAAATGATAGTATAGTAACTTTTAGCCGTATGATCGGTGAGTCAAATGTTGGTATGATAGTCGAAAGGAACATGTCCGAAATGAATCTACAGACATACAGAAAAGAAATAGCCTAAAACAGCATGCGGATAAGGGCGAAATCAACAAAATAGTTACATGGCAAAGTTACAGAGTCCACCGTAATTTACGGTGGAAAACAAAAGTCTTACGGTGTAACTCTACTGAATTACGGCGGACCAAGACCATTCAGTGTCTACCGTAATTTACGGTAGATACCGTAAATTACGGTAGAGCCCAGAAAACTTAGTATTTTATTTAGTTTTCGATGTCGAGATTCGTTTATGTGTACTATATTAATGTCAAAACTAATGTTTTTAGTGTTTTTGACCCTAGGTATGGATGGGGTCCTCCAGGATGGTGATCAAGCACGTTGTCAAGAACCGAACACGCATTTTGAAGCTTCCGCACTAAACTTAACCTTGTCTAGACTTTAATCATGTTGTAAATGAATTGTTAACCGTGTTTTGAATCCTTTAAACTAGTGTTAGTTGACTAGTAGGGGTTATCTTAAAACTTGCTATGTACTGTCTTGGAGTTGTTTTGGGTACTATCACAAATATGTATGGTCTTTAAACATGGAAGATTTTTGTAAACTCTGATTTAGGATGAAGTTCATATAATTATTATTTAAATTCCGTCTAGTATTAAGGGTCTTACAGAGTAGTTACGAGTGGGAGTGGAAAAGACCAATTCAGGCTGGTTGTGAAGTTGACGAATCAGTGGGGCTGTGAGATCTTCTTTATAATGTGGTGCTCACTTCCTCCCCGGATTCATGGACCTGGTCCGGCAGCAATGACGAAGCTTTTAGCACAGGGGCAGTTAAAACATTGCTGGATAGTAGCAGGATCCGAGGCGAGACTGTGGTAGATATCAGTTGCAATTGGCTGCCGGTCAAGTGTAACATATTCGTGTGGCGGGCGAGTCTTAACAGGATTGCGACGGTGGAAGCATTGTCGAGCCGGAACATTACTCTTGCTGATGACAACTGTAAGTTATGCAGCGAAGGTTTAGAGACTGTGAACCATATCTTTACATCTTGCTTTGTGGCCAACGTGGTTTGGAATCATCTCAGTCATTGGTGTAAGGTTCCGCCGCTGTTCTTTTTCGATTTTAAAGATTTGCTTATTGCCCATGATCATGCCGGTTTAGTTGGTTCAAAGAAGGAAATCCTAAAGGGTTTAATCAGAATCGGGTGTTGGTGCTTATGGAAGGCCAGGAATGAAGCAATCTTTAACAATAAAGATATTAAGGTAGAAGATATTATTAGCAACATAAAAGCTTTGGGCTTTTTGTGGAGTAGGAGTAAAGGTTTCTTGATTTCGTGACAGGACTGGTGTAAATTTGTAATTATGTAGTTGTTTTGGGTGGCGGCCTTGGTTTGAGGTGTGCTGTTTGTTTTTCATGAAATTTTCCTTAAAAAAATTACATAAATTAAAAATCGTTTTATTAAAAATTATTAGAAATAATTTAACATTTAAAGACGTGGGCTTTAAAAAACTCTAGGAGATAAAAAAAATCTTCGTGTTTTATTCTATTTATCTATGTATATCTTTTTTGAACAGCTATTTATCAATGTACTTAAGTGTAAAGTTTTAACTAATTAATTTGTTGATATTTTTTATTAATTCAAATAAAATTAATTTTTTTTACTTTCTCATCACAAATGAATCTCCTCTAAATAGAAAAATGTTGAAAAAAAGGTTCAATGTTCTTTGCAGTGTCAGTCGAAAGAAGACAATTTTCGGTAGTGTCAGTTTTAAAAAGTTATTACCAGCTATTTGTAGAATATCTTAGCTGCATGCATTACAGTTGCTGCTTTACTTCTTGTATTAACAAATAGAGAAAAATCGAAAATACAATACATATTTAATACTGATAAAACTATAAATTTCAAAGTTTTAACAGTGTTTATTAAATTCACTAAAAATAAATCCAATTTGTATGATTAAATATATTTATATGTATTTAATCTAGTAGCTATCATTATCATTTATATAATATGGATTAAAATATATTAAAACCTATAATATAATTAGTTGGTAATTGTTGATAGGCCTAATTACCCTTATTAACTAATTAGGTTTCCTCTTAGGTGTATATAAGGAGATTACTAGAGAGGGATTAGGGTTAGACATTCATAACATTACACATAATTTCGCCCATCATCTCTCTCCATTACTACGAGTTCTTCAACCCTAAAGAACTCGGCACTACCATCATTAACATACATCCTAAAGGGGAAGCAGATCATCTTGACAAGTATGTCGAACTCCATGGCTGCATCTCTGACTGAATTCTCTGCTAGCCTGTTTGCTGTATCAGGTATTATTTACATGTTTTCCCTTATTTTTAAACAGAACTGATCAACATGTGGTATTAGAGCATATGTTGCTTAATCAGTTCTGTTTGTTTCCATGAATCTGGAAAACAAACTTTCTGAAAACCTAATAAAATTTAAGAGCAATAAATTCGACTAAACTTAATATTGATGGACTTTATCTTCTAAACGGATGTTTAATCACATCATAACTTACAATAATTTTTGAAATCTGTATTAGCATCTTAAATTTCAGATTTCGGTTCCAGAATTTAATTTCATTAAAATTAGGGTTCTTCATGTTCTTAGTGAAATTCGAATATATTCCCTTATTTTGGAATGAATTCAGGATTAAAAGGTGTTTTTCTGTGTTTTGATTAATTTTTATCCCTTAAGATTATGAAAAATCTTTTAATATTATTAGATATTATTCGAAATCATTGGATAAATATAAAATATCTTTAAAACAGGAAACATGATATACCAGAATCCCTTAATTTTCGAATTTCACCCTTATCACAACTAATAGCTATCTATCAAGAGAGTTCGAGTCTTGGAGAACAATTTTCGAGATCCATAAGAGATCTCGAAACCCCAATTAGAAGTCGAAATCTTATCAGATCTCGAAATCATTAAGGGACTCGAAATCTCATTAAAATTTCAAGATTAAAAGGCTACTCGAAATCCATGGGGAACTCGATTTCTCATAACCACTCGAAAAGTCAAGTGAACTCGAGATTTCATAACAAAGTCGAAATCTCACTCGAAATCTCACTCGAAATCTCAAGTGAACTCGGGATTTCATAACAAAGTCGAAATCTCACTCGAAATCTCAAGTGAACTCGAATTCAACTGATTTCGAGATTTCACAAGGGACTCGAAATCACCATAAACTCGAAAACTTACACAAGATTCTTGAAAACTAACCTGTTTTCGAAATCTAACATGTTCTCGAAATCTCATTACTTTATCAACTGTTTTACAAAAACAAATAGCTTAACTTGAATGAGCTTCTGATGTGTCACTTCTGCCCAAAGGTTATTTGACACATCTATTTATTGTTCAAGTATTATAAATGCTATGTTAAGTATGCTTTACAAACGTGAATGTCTTATTTCTGGCCAAAGCTGATTTAATTCATTCATGTCTAGCATACTTAACAAGTGCATGAGTAAGGTATTGTCTCATTTCTGGCCAAAGCGGATTTGTCACAATTACTTTGCACACATACTTAAATGATTCACTTCTGCCCAAAGGTGATTTGTCTTTGTTTATGTAGAATTTTCAAATTAGTCTATTATTTTGATGTTAGTAATAGACATGCTACAACTTCTTCAAATAATGATCCTCACATTAATGATCATTCATTAATCTTATGATCATATTTTGTCTGCCTAATTTTTTAGTACCCATAACATTACTCACTGTAACTTTCTTCTATAAATTAGTATCTCATCCACTCAAAATAATAGTTGGATGAATTAATTAGGTAGTCGCATACTAATGATTTTTAAGTCCGCTAATCTTAATATTCCAATTAACACATGATAAGTTGACTCTAGTTCTATACATTTCCTTATTAGAATTAAACAAATAACTAACATGAGAGTTAGTGACAAATTAAATATTAAGGCTATAAGAACCATAATAAGCAGTCTTCTAACAACGTTTTTCGATACCTTACATATTCTGAAGATTAATCAGAATATAGTATCAATACTTAAGCTATGTCATGAAGGTTGTGAGGTTTGCATAACCAACATAAAGTCACACTTACCTTAAACTCTCATATTATTTGTTCTCAATATCTAGATAGAAACATTAATAGGATGAAACTAGATGATACCTTACACTTTCACAACTTTTGTTATCATGCAAATGAGAATTTGACAAAAGGAAAACGAGACCTATAAATTTCATCCATTATAACCGAAACTCATGAGAAATCATGACATTGCTAATGATGATGATTTTTTTATCTAATCTCATTCTAAGTGATTTTAAATCATGATGTTAAAAGCTCTAAATCATTACTTGGCTTAAGTATGGGTCCACCATAAGTTATTCATTGACATTCGTAGAACTTATTCCAAATGGAATATTCAGACATAATTCATTTATCAATTAAAAACTATCAACTTGTATCTAAATTTGTTTCACATTACCCACGGTTTTAAAAGAAATCTATTCATATATATACTTAACAAGATTTCTATTAAATATTAAATATGTCCCTAAGTCTCTTATGACACGTGGACATTAAATATTTTATTCATATGTATTTAATCTAGTAGCCATCATTATTATTTATATAATATGGATCAAAATATATTAAAACATATAATATAATTAGTTGGTAATTGTTGATGGACCTAATTACCCTTGTTAACTAATTGGGTTTCCCCTTATAAGGAGATTGGTTAGACATTCATAACATCACACATAATTTCGCCCCTCATCTCTACATTACTACGAGTTCTTCAACTCTAAAGAACTCGGTACTACCATCATTAACATACATCCTAAAGGGGGATCAGATCATATTGATAAGTATGTCAAACTCTATGGCTGCGTCTCTGTCTGGATTCTCTGCAGGCATATTTGCTGTATCAGGTATTATTTACGTGTTTTCCCTTATGTTTAAACATAACTGATCAACACGATTATAAAAACCACTCAAGGGTCGATATTTAGTTCATTGTTAGTGAGATTTTTCATAAACTGTTAAACTTAGGCCGGAGGGGACGCCCAACCAATTTTGAGTCAATATTGGCCCTCTCAAACCCATTTTACAAGCGTTATTGGGGGCGCTATTGGATATCCGAATTCACGCAAGAAGTAGAGTCCCATGATAGATGCACCCACCCCACCCTTAAAGAGTTCAGGGAAGAAGTCGAGTCCGTGGACCACGAACAAGAGAATGTTGCTTTGGAAGGGTTGGTAGACATTCTCTATTTAATAAATTCTTTAGAATCAAATACAAAATCTCCTAAAAATAAGAAGTCGTACAACGGGTATCAAATGGATTCTGATTGACCTCATTTAAGCGTCATTGGAACCGTCTCAACGAACTCTACGACGTGAGATTTTAGGTCTACACTTTTGGATTTATACGTTATAGATTTTACATGTTTTGTTTATTATCATTGTGTCTTTTATTTACCATTGTGTCTTTTCTATATTTGTGTCGTTGTGTCTTTTTTGCGACTCATTGTGTTTTTTTTCCTCGACATTGTGTTATATTTTTCGGCATTATATTATATTTTGCTCGACATTGTGTGTCATCTTGTGTGATATATTGTGTTTTTATACACTTCTTATTATTAGGGGTATTTGTAAAATAACTTATACCTTAATAAATTGCATAGCATTTTGATACTTTGAAAGTTATTTATTTTTAAGCAAATATTTAAGTGGAGTGATAACCTGAATTATAACTTCTAGTTAGCTTTAGGCTTTTAAGGTGCGAACGTTAGTTCTCATCTCGCTAACTCTTTAGTTTTGGTTGATTTTCCTTCATTTTGAAAACTAAAATTATTAATTGTATAATAATGCTTAGAAAAATCAACTGCAAATATTTATTGGATGAATAATTATTGCAAAAATCGTTCAAGTAGCTTGCTCTTTTTGTATGCTAATATTATGGTGTAAATGAGTTGAGTAGCTCGTAAACTACTCAATACCGACTTAAAAGAAGTTGAATCAAGTTGAGTTAAAGCGAACCTGAGTTCAAGCTCGAACCTAAATTGTAGTGCATTTAACATACGAGCTATAGCTCGAGTTTCATATGCCTAAAATAAGTAGGATCATGCGTATAAACGAGACTCTTATTTATACAAATATAAATTTGTTAATTAATATCTAACCAAAACTAATAATTAAACGAGATTATGCTCAAGATTTAGATATAGAACTTAAAATGAGTTTTAGCTAAGCACACGACCTCAAATTCTTGCAACTCTAGCCCTCGTACCTTACCTAGTAGAGCTTATTACTTTATATAATCAAAGCTAAAAATCTGTTATCTTAAAACAAATTTTTCTATGAAGAAAAAAAAAACAGAAACAGAAGTTACATACCAATTACACTTTCTGATTAAAAAAAGAAAAAGAAAGAAGGGTACACTAACTTCCCAGACAAGTTATTTATCTTAAAGAAAACTAAATTACTTATATTTTAGTGTTGATAAAGTAAAACATCTTTTAATCAAATATATATAGATAAAATAGAAAAAAATACCGGATGACTAGAAAACAAAAGGTAACCATCCAACCTAGTTCTACTATTTTTGTTTGTAATGAACAGTCAATTATTGTTTTTAGAATAAGTTGTCTTATCAAATTTTGTAATATTTATAATATTGATGTTTCGAATGTGAAACAAGATATCTTTTACCACCAGTAATATTCGTGTTAATAAATGTAAAACTAGTGTAAAAACACGGGTAGTTTTTATAAATTTTACATATCACATTTTATTAGACAATGATTTTTTTCAGACACAATACAAATAATAACCTATTTAATCATAAGATCGCAGGGAATAAAACATTAGATCATAAATCGATATCTTCTGATTTGTAACTTCAACACTACAAAAAGAAGAAAGTGGTAATAATTAGTAGAATCCAAAATCTCTAAAACTACAAGCAACAAAGTCAAGTCAACATGTTGACCCGAGCCTCCTATCACTTTCATCGTTTGTCCACACCGCTTGCAAAGAATTGTCCTAAGATAAAGAGTATGACATTACGAATCTTGAACATGGATTTGTTAGGAAATTTAATAAACACATATAATTACTCACAATTATAGCAGCCAATGCGATTTCAAAAGTATATTCTTGTGGTAATTACATTAGCAAATCTGTATCCGGAGTCAAATCCCACATGTTCTATGAACAAAAAAAAAGCATCATAGTTCAATAAGTTTGGTAAGGAAACCAAGATCTATATAAATTATAATCAGCCCTAACAAACCTCGTAAAATGTTGCCCCAAATACAGCCCTGTACAAACTACAACATACCAACAAATGAACTTTCACTTCAAAACCCAAAACACGTAGTTGGAAACGAACAGATCTAAGCTAGATTTAGAAGTATGGAACTGGAATGGTTTACCGAGTAACTTACGAGATATCTGCATACATCCTCGTATTTGTGATCATGATTTGTTCCTTTCCACGAAAGAATTGGCTGCTGGAGATGAGATGCACTAACACAAGGTGGCTTAAATGAAAATTAAATGATATTTACTTCCCTTGTATCCAGGTTTGCTGGCTTATACATATTGCAGGAGTGTTAAATAATGTAGTACCTTGATCCAACCTACGATATTAAACTGCCCCCAGGGGATAACTCAAGCTCGTTATTAGTGGGGTCTCGAAGACCACCACAAGTCTACAATGCAAGCAAGAATAATCAATAAAAGTTAACTCAGGCTTGAAAAGAAGATAAGAAACGAGATCAAAATGACACAATTACCCTCCAGGTTTAGGCTTTTGAACCACAAACAGAGCCGCTGACAAGTGCATCTATCACAAGATGTAATATATAAACTTTTCTAAAAATTTTCATCTGACTATATATAAGAAAGGAGATCAAAACGATAAGAAAGGAGATCAAAATGATCTTTAGACTGACCATATATACTTCAGAAATGTCACCGCGAGCACTACATCAATGATAACATGTTAAAGAGTTGTTTCTAAATCAAACTGCTAAAGGAAGTAGATAAACATATAAAAGAAACTACAATAGATAAATAATAAAATTGATATAACCCCAAACACACCAACATTAAACATTTCTAAACACCACATAAATGTTTAAACCTGTGTAAACTCTACCTTATCTCTAAATTCAAGGTAAACCGTAAACAACAAAACTAAAAAAATACATACCAAAATCTCGATCGCCATCGGTATCCCAATACGGTGGTGAAGTCGACGTAATACCATTCTCCACCTGCTCAGACGACCGCCATTCCGCCAACGCTTGAACAGACTGCTACTGCCCACTAGACAATCCCTCAAATGATCTGCTAACCCCCGACTCTTCACTTGAACTCCTGGCCATTTTCCCACTTCACAACTCCCTAAACATTCCTCCAATTTCACCTACAAAAGTAAAACACACACACACAAACACAACAACCATCAAATTCAGCAATCAAAAACATCAATCCCTGTATACCAATTCAAACCTTCAATCATCAAATTCAGTTGGCATCTCCATTGGCTAGCACTTGGTTTTCGCCCCCACCATCTTCCAATGTGAGCTTCTATAATGAAGCTTCTTCAACATTTTCTTCATGTGGGATATGGATCCATCTTCTCCAATCTGTACGTCTCCTTAACTTCTCACCCTGCAATGGTAAACCACATTTTGGAATAATAATAATCTGAATAAAAAGCTAAACACACCAACACAATAAAACATATATACAATAAAAGATACGGTATCACTTATCTGTCATTTATCAGAAGATGCACCAAAACTTCAATTGTATTTGAATATGTCAAGGTGTTCAATATCATCTGCAAATCGTTTGTCAGTTTTTGAACCTGAAACATGATACAATAACGACTTATCAACGAACACGATTAAAATTAAAGCGTTTATTATTATCATAAAAAACATGATACTTACTCTTTGTAGACCATCAATTAATGATATGGGTACCCATCCCACATCATCCATATGTGACCTCAAAAAGTTATCTTTTACCAAATTTTCATCACTACAGTTAACAAAAGAATTGCATGAGCCACAGATATAAACGTGGTACAATTTTTTACAAACTAATACATTCAAACACACCTAAAATAATACTCAATCTACCAAAGTATCGAACCATGCAAAGAAGAATCCCAATACGGTATAAACATGAAAGAACCAGACGTTCTGTGAGGAAGAAGAGGTGCACCACCCATATAAAACTCCTGAACTGATGGCGGAGTATATACATACGATGCACCCAGTTCTACAAGAAAAACAATGTAAAATCCACTCCCGGTCTTATCCAATAAACATCAAGAGACGGACCAAATAAGAACTTACCATAACCCACAGGGCCTCCGTATGAACTTACCATCCAAAGCTCCTCTTTCTCAAGTACCAGTTAACTATTTCCGGAACATTACAAAATCTGAGCAAAGTCAAAGATGTTGACTTTGACTAAATAGGCAAAAGTTTGACTTCAGGTACATTGGTCCTCGAGACAGCTGCCATCCCCATTTGCTAGACAAAAGTGTAGGTCCCTCGTGGAGGATGAGGTTTAACCTTAACCTTGTTATAGTAACACACTAGCGAGTGCGGAATCCAAGCTAGAATGCAAACCGAGTTGAGACAAGCATAAACACAAAACACACAAGATTCACCGATTAACACCACTTGTATTAATGCGAATGAAGGTTCCGGTTACAAGCACAATGTTTACAAATCTGTTTTGTAAACTCTCTCTAAGTGTGTGTGTGTTCTTGACAGAAAACTCTCTCTAACTCTCGAGTCTATCTCTCTGTCTGTGTGTGTGTGTGTCTCTGTCTAAATGAAATGAACACACTGCATGGGTATTTATACCCATACACAGTAGGTCTGTCCGAAGGATCCGATAGATGTCTCGAAGGACCATCTATCGATGTTGAACCTGTCGAAGGATCAGGAATACTGATCGAAAGATCATCTTTCGATCAGACTTCCATCGAAGGGTTCACAGTGACCTCGAAGGGTGATCTATCGAGGTCTATCCATCGAAGGTTCAAGTTCCGAGCTCATCGAAGGATCTAAACTATCCTTCGATGAGACATCCTTCGAACTAGACATGTTACATTCATAAACTAACTGTTTGGCCAAGTCAAACCAGGAGGATGGTTGACTTGGTCAAACTTACATGACAAACAGGAACATCGTTTTACATCGTGATCGAATACAGACAAAGTACAGACACAAGTGCATCAACAAACTCCCCCTTGGAGAGCCGCCGACTCCAACTACCGTCCATGTACGATCCATACTAGATCTGACCGGCTGTAGCTTTGTCTCAATCTTGTCTCGATCTTGATCATCTTTGATCTTCGTGTCTTCAAGACTCTGATGTCCTTTTAAGTCTTCGATGTCGGAGGATCTTCAAAGTCTTCACGTCTTGAAAGCAGAGAGTGTATCAACAAACTACCCGTATCGTGTAGGAAGTGTGTTGACAAACTCCCCCTTAACATAAGCTCCCCCTTGAGTTATGCTCGTGAAACACTTGATCTTTATGAAGTGAGATCCTTGTGGTGTTGATGATGGCCAGCGGCAACTCGATCATCTTCATCTTTTGAGCGCCTTCACGTCGTGTCTTCATTCCAAAGCTTGTCATCGACCATGTTCTCCTAGCCTTTAGAATCTGCACATGCAAGAAATCTAAACGCGTAATGAGAACAACTGCTTGGAATAGTTAGTATAAACAAATGACACACAAATGACCATGTCACAATCAAACACCGTCCGACAGTTTGAAAGTTTTAATAAAGTTGTCAATTTTGGATCTAACTTTCAAAGCTTGCAAATTTCGACCGTTTATGAAGATTTAGTCAATTCGGTTTTCGTTCAGGTTTCAGGTAACGAAGACTCGAGCTCCAACATCGTACGATAAAAAATAAGTTAGAAATAAAATCTTTTTGGCTTTTATAAAGTTTATATTAAAACTCACCTAAAATCTTTTTGGTATTTTTGAAATTAAAAAGACAACAATTTTAATATCCTTTGAGTGTTATCAAACGACATCACCGCTAATGTCGTGCTGATATGCACCAAACGACGAAACTGTTTAAAAATAAAACAATAAAAGTTAAGCAGTAAATAAATATATACAGACATTCTTTTTGCGAGTTTCGAGGGTAAGAGAATCATATCAGTGTACGGTCATGTCAAAACACTCTTGTTGTTCAGTTAGTTAACATTAAAATAAGCATCCTATAACAATTATCGGTATTGTTGTCCACTTAAGCTCAACTTATCAGATGTAATCATGGCGAGGGGATACGTTAAGGTATGATTTATACTTACCGACCGGTGTTCATCCACATCACGACACATTCCCGTATCAAGGTATGCACGAGGGTTCATCTTACCGGTGAGTATACCGATTATCATCTGTTTGACCGTATATGATGTGAGATACTCACTTATTTTGATTTGAAAACAAGCCCTATGTGATATAATCACTTATTGATGAGGAACTTGATTTTCATATGCATGAGGGCACAGGAGCAAGTCCGTGAACAGGTCAGTACTTTCGTACAGCAGAGAGACGAACTTGGCTCCCGGATAACTGTGATAATTTATCACTTATTGAGGTCGAATGCAGTATGTATTATGTACACGTATGTATAGTATCATGGAAGATCTAGACTTGCGTCCCCGTTATTTTTCGGTAAAAGATACAACCATGATACCCAGATGATAAGCAGCATAAAGACCGAATATCTCAGAACCTCGGCAATCTATCAAACGAAATTTCGGTACTAAGACCATATGCCAATGAATGGTTCCCACCTGGTCTTCAGTCGATTTAAGATTTATATCACCCTGCACACTTTAAAATGATTGTGAGCCTACCGATACATCTTATATAGAGCTGCTTATCGTTTTTCATTTAAGGTTTAAAGAGGTTTGGATAGACCACTGATGTACTATCATTTTCTCTTTTGCTCGCCAGGAAACTCATTTTTGTTTTTCTATTGTTTTTGTGTTTTTGAAATTTTTCGATGTTTTTGGATTTTCCGATTTTTTTTGGATATACTCCCCCTAAAATCAATAAACTAAGACAAATTTAAAAACACAAAGGTATTTACAAAAATGATTTTCCGATGTTGGTTTACTCTTGCTTGACCTTAATGCCGTTTACCAATAATAAAAAGTCAAATCTTGATTTGTCAAATGCTTTGGTAAAAAGGTCGGCACGTTGGTCATCGGTGTGGACCTTAACAACATCGATTAGTCTTTTCTCAAAGCAATCACGTATGAAGTGATATTTGATTTCGATGTGTTTGGTCTTTGAGTGCTGCACAGGATTTCTAGTGATCTGTAATGCAGCAGAATTATCAACGTAAATAGGAGTAGTTAGGAATTCAAAACCGTAGTCCCGCAATTGTTGTTGGATCCAAAGAACTTGGGAGCAACAACTTGAGGCAGCAATGTATTCAGCTTCGCATGTTGATGTAGCGACGCACGTCTGCTTCTTGCACTGCCATGTGACTAGGCGATTTCCTAAAAACTGACATCCAGCCGTTGTGGATTTGCCGTCGATTTTGCATCCGCCATGATCAGAATCACTGAATGCGACTAAGTCAAAGTTATTATCCCTAGGGTACCATAGACCGGTGTCAGGGTAACCCTTCAAATAACGAAAAATCCTTTTTACAGCTGCAAGATGTGAGGCCTTCGGGTTGACTTGATATCTGGCAAGCAGGCACGTTGGGTACATTATGTCTGGCCTTGATGCTGTGAGGTACATAAGAGATCCGATCATTGCGCGATAGTATGAGGGGCTAACAGCTTCACCCTTCAAGTCTGGAGTAATTCCGTGATTTTGTGGCAGTGGGGTACCAATGGGCGTTGCATCGGACATCTGGAACCGGCTCAAGATGTCACCAACATATTTAGTCTGATGGATGAATATCCCAGACTCAGTTTGTTGCACTTGTAGGCCCAAGAAGAAGGTCATCTCCCCCATAGCACTCATCTCGAATTTATCCTGCATAATGCGCTCGAAATTCCTACACAAGACATCATTAGTAGAACCAAAAATAATACCATCAACGTATACCTGTACCAGAAGAAGATCTCCATCTTGTTCTTTGATGAAGAGAGTACAATCGATAAGACCTCTTCGAAAACCGTTCTCCAGCAGATAGGTAGATAAGGTTGCATACCAAGCTCGTGGCTCTTGATGAAGACCATAGAGAGCTTTGTTGAGCAACCAAACCCGATCGGGATGGATAGGATCTTCAAAACCTGGAGGCTGTTCGACATATACCTCTTCTTCAACCACACCATGTAAAAATGCACTTTTGACGTCCATCTGGTAAACCTTGAATCCTTTGAATGAGGCATAAGCCAGAAAGATCCGAATTGCTTCCAGACGTGCAACAGGTGCATAGACTTCGTTGTAGTCGATCCCTTCTATCTGACGAAAACCTTGAACGACTAAACGTGCTTTGTTCCGAATAACCACTCCACGGTCGTCTTTCTTGCATTTGAAGACCCATCGAGTGCCAATTTTCTTGTAGTTCTCAGGTTTTTCAACAAGCTTCCAAACACCAAGCTTTTGAAATTGCTGCAATTCTTCCTGCATGGCTTCAACCCAAGCACTGTCTTTCAACGCTTCTTTCCACGATTTTGGTTCTTCTTGTGACACGTAACACGCGAAGGACCAGTCATTTTGTTGACCAGATTCTCTTATAGCTGAATACAAACCAGCATTCCGGTTGTTTCTCAGCTGATTACGCGTCTGCACACCGCGATGGACATCTCCTATAATATTCTGCTGAGGGTGGGTATCATGAATCCTCATTTCAGGATTTTCTGGCACACGTGCATTGATACCCAAATTGGTAAGATTAAGATCAACAACCAACTCCACACCAGGAATGTGTGTAGAGGTGGATGCATTCCCTTCAGCAGTGTCTACATTCTGCATATGAGGAGTATCAACAGAGGCACCTTGAACAGGAGCAACTGGAGCCGAAGATCCTTCAGCTGCATCATGATATTCATCATCTTCAGAAGAAGCATTATAATCAGCAGCATCTTCATAAACCTCATTTTGAACCATATTGTTGACAGACGAAGAAGCTTGAGGGTCAACAACAATAGGTCTAACCAAAGGCGAGACAGCAGCGTTGTCACTTTCCAACAACATCCTAGCCGCTGCTGATTCTTCGTCAAAGGTTGGCAGATTGAAGGAGTCAAATAGCCCATCATAATCGAACATCCACGGATCACCCGGAGCCCTAACAGGACTCGTGTACCTTTGAACCCTCACTTCACTCCATAGCTCAATCTTTTTGGTAGCTAGATTCCAAACACGAAAATTCGGAGTAGCATATCCAAGGAAGAAACCCTCGATAGCTCTTGCTCCAAACTTTCCATCCGGTTCAATCATAGTACATGGAGCACCAAACGGTTCTAGGTAAGAAAGATCCGGTTTCCTTTTCTGAAGGAGTTCGAAGCAAGTCTTGCCATGTCTCTTTACTGTAAGAACTCTGTTTAACGTGTAGCATGCAGCCGATACAGCCTCCCCCCAGAATTGAATAGGGAGTTCCGACTCTACTAACATTGTTCTTGCAGTTTCAATAATCGTCCGATTCTTCCTCTCTGCGACACCATTTTGTTGTGGAGTATAACGAGAACTGTACTCATGAAGAATGCCTTTAGAAGTACAAAACTCATCCATAACTTGATTCTTGAATTCGGTTCCATTGTCGCTTCGGATCCTCTTCACTTTCAACGAATAGAGATTCTCCAACATTGTAAGAAGATCCTTGAGGATGCCAGGAGTTTGACTCTTGTGTGCCATGAAGGATACCCAAGAAAATCTAGAATAATCATCAGTAACAACTAGACAATAAGCATCTCCGAAAGTTGTCTTGTGCTTCATAGGTCCAAAAAGATCCATATGAAGACGTTCGAGAGGCATGCTGACAGTGTTGATTTTCTTCAAAGGGTGAGACTTCTTTGTTTGCTTCCCTTTTTGGCACGAGACACAGATATCTTGTAAATGAAAACTTCTCACAGGCACACCATTCACAAGATTATTTTTCACCAAATGGTTCATCTTTCTCAAGTGAATGTGTCCCATTCTTCTGTGCCAAGATATAGACTTCTTTTCCGTGGCTTTTGAGACAAAGCAAGTGACTTGTGCAGATGTTGTAATCGCTTGGCTCATGTCGAGAATATAAAGATCATTAACTCTCGGAGCCGATAAGAGAATCCATTCTTGTGGAATTTTGAATCCAGGTTTCAGCACATAGCAGCCGGCATCATCAAAATGCACTGAGAATTTTTTATCGCAGATTTGCGACACACTGAGAAGATTATGATCAATTTGCTTAACATAATTGATCTTATCGAAGCACACAAAACCATTTGAGATACTTCCCTCTCCAGTGATGAATCCGCCTTTGTCTCCCGCAAAAGCAACATACCCTCCTCTAATGTTTCTCACGTCGTATAGGAGCCGTAAGTCGCCAGTCATGTGCCTGGATGCTCCACTATCAACAATCCAGTGACTATTAATAGTTCCTCCTTGAACATCCTGCACATGTCATTTAAAAAAACATCAGTTGAGAATGGGGACCCAAGCCTTAGTGGTCTTGGGTCGTCCCTTAGCATCACGAAACGTGATATCAATCTCTTGATGGTTTTCAAGAACAACTGCTCCCCCTGAATTGTCACCCGCCTTAGGTAACCAAGTTCGTTTTTGCCTACCAGTTTTTGAAGATTCTGGTTTTACAGGTTGTGACACACTTGGTTCCCTTTGAACTGTTTTAACTTCAGATTTTAAAGCTTTTTCAACAGTTTTCATGTTCTTACGTCGTTGTTTAGTTTCTTGTTCCTTTACAGTTCGTTTATCATGTTTAGGTGAAACTGACCGACGTTGAGGATGAACTGTTTCAGGTGGAGCTTTCTCAACAAATTTATTCTTTGGAGCATTTGGGCAGTTTTTGATGATGTGCCCAATTTCTCCACATTTAAAACATGTTCTCCTTTCAACAAACTTAGGAGAACTTGATTGACCACAAGATGTCGAACTCGTGGAACCTGAGGTACTAGCCTTTTCATCACACCCATTTGTGCTTTGAGTGTAATTGTTATCACTGTTACGTTTTAAGATTGTGACTTGTTTTACAAAATCAGTGTTAGATTTGTTCTCAAAAGTTTCAATCTTATAAGTACCCTTGGATGACACGAACTTGACATCTTTTGCTTTCTTTTGAAATCGAGCTCCTTTTTTTTCAGACTTCATCTGAGAGACTTTATGCTTTTGAGCTCGTTTGACTGGTTGTTTACCATTAGAAGCACTAGGTTGTTGAGTGGTTGAAGATTTTTGATTACCAAACTGTTTTCTAATCTCAGCCTTAGGAATTGGATCACATTGTGTTACAACAATTCCCGAAAGTGTTTTTCCCAAAAACCTGTTTGTGTTGTCTTCAAAGACTTTGTCAATCAAAGATTGATTTACATTTTTAATTGGGAAAACGTGATCTGAGTAGATTTTATTATCTCCAACCAATGTATACAACACATTACTGCTTTTAACAGTAGACACACATGTCTTATCAACTTTGACAGAATCAATCACTTGTTTCTTAACAGATGAGACATCAGGAGTGTCAGGATCACAAAGGATGTGATTCTCTCGTGGAATAACTACTCCTTTCATCTTGTTAAGTGATTTATCCTGATCACTTACATCCACTTCTGATTCATCATCCGATGTCTCATAGTCCTCGATAATTGGAGGACTTTGCTTCATGGATGATGAAGTCTCTTGTTCCTTAGAGGATGTGTTTGAAGAATTGTCCGGTTTGAACCCTAGGCCAGCAGCAAATTCCTCAACATCAAGAGGCACACTGGGTTCATATCGAGGCATTTCCTCCTCATCAGGCATCTTGGTATAATTATTCATCAAAGGGGGCGGACATTTCTTATACCCTATGCCTTTCTGATTTCCGTTTGGTTGTTGAACATCGATGATGTGATCAAGCACAAATTGGGAGTTAGAATAACTCTCCAATTTTTGTTTGATTGCATCATGCTCGCATTGGCCAATGGCTAATTGCTTCTTAGTTTCTTCCACAATGTTAATGTATTCATTTATACTTACTTGCTTGTGGTAAACTACTTTGTTCACTTCGGACACATTTTTCTTTAATGTTTCAATTACTGATTTAAATTCTTTTTCATTCCGAGTTAAAGCCATGTTCGCCTCTTTACATTTCGACAGTTCAATAACCAAATTATGATTATGACTATGAAGCTTTTCTGATTCAAGCTTCATATCATCACATGATTTACAAACACTAGGAGCAGGAGGTTCAGAATTTACCTGACTAGAAGAGGCTGAAAAGTTTGCCATAAAGGCAGTTTGAAAAGAAAAAGCTCCATCTTCAGAAAATAACTTCTCCATTTCCTTTGATGCAGTAGCCGCCTTCCTAATCAGAATTGATTTCTGACATTTAAGCTCATCAGCTTCATTCAGTAGATCTTGAATATCATCACCTCCTTCCTCCTTCACATCAGACTCTGAGTGATTATCCCCAGAAACAGAGCCTTCTTCATCAGAACTTCCAGAATAACCAGAACTGTCATCACTTCCAGAGGACTCTTCTTTATGAACATGCTCGATGATCTTTGCATAACAAGCTGTTCCACTTCTCTGATCATCTTCACCAAACTGCACTGACCAGTCACATCCCTCATCAGCTTGAACAGCCAGAGCCCGATTGGGATTTGAAGTTCCAGGCTGGCCCTGATTGTTATTAACTGCCACCATCCTCCTTTCACGGTTCTCTTGCTGGGCATTCACATTTGTAGTACTCGTCTGGTTTCTGAAAAGGTTGTGATTGCCTTGTTTTGTTGGTCGAGTGCACTCTTGTTTGAAGTGCCCTTTATTACCACAATTAAAGCATGTAACGGCGTTAATATCAAACCCATACTTCGTATCTTTCTTTCCTTCCAACGAAGTTCTACCAGTACGAGCCATGAAGTCTTTGGCCCTTCTAACTGCACTTGCAAAAGCCCATGTCACACCCCCAAATTTCCACCTGCGGAGTATCATCCGCTTGAGGGCGTGACTGACCAGGATCCAGCCACCAATTATACTAAGCATTGGTTAATAGTAAAGTAATTGCTATCTAAAGTAGTTAGCAACATCGTAGTTTAAGTTCGATAGTAAGTTTAAACAAAACAACGGAAGCATAAACCAAATAGTTTTAAAAGATAGTTCATGGTTCAAGATAAGTAAAACCCAACACACGGGTTTTGACGAACACTACACATTCCCAAGCAGCAGCTCCTCAGTCACTGGTTACCTGCAAAGCATGCAGTAAGGTGTCAACAATAATGCTGAGTGAGTTCACTAGTTGTCCAGTTTTAATTACCAAAAACTTGTTTCACCAGTTAATTTACTCGTTTATACATGCCATGGGGAGCTACCCCAAAGGTTAGCGACTAAACTGTTTTTCCAATACCGAACACTAGGTAACCGTTTGCGTTTCCGCAGGATGCCCCGATGTCAATGTTTTATCATCATTGACGGATGCCTGAGTACATTAGTTCACGACCGATCCCAAACCATGGCACGGTGTGAGGTTGGTAAAACCTAAATAGCGCTATCAACTAATAACCCGTTCGCCTGGCCCCGGCGACTAATCGGTATTATGTAGTAGGGACTTGAGTGATAGAGTTTCGTTTAGTGTCGTTAGTTGCAATCCGTATAAACAGTAATTAACTAAAGGTTCCCAATAACAAGGGAAGAAAAGTAAGTTGTATCCCTCATAGGGGATAGTGTTGTTTGTAGTTCCGTTTCCCAAACCACCGGGAACGCATGCTTTAGGTTGTGAACTCACCTTGGGTTGCTCGGTAGATATTTTACTTGGTCAAACACGTTGGTCACCACGTCCTAGCATGGTTACCAAAGATAGGTCAAGTTGGGGTGCAAGTAATCACGTATAGTAAACACGTATAGACACACTTAGCATGCATACATTCAAACAGTTGGGTTATTGGGCATGTTCTAACATTCACAACAGTAACAGATACACAAGCAGTCCAGTCAACAGATAGTCCAACAAGTCTTGGCCCAATAACACTTAGGCAGCCCAGTCAAGACAAGGAAGGTTTCGACTCGAGAATGCACGGTTTCGAGTCGCAACCAAGGGATTCCGACTCGCAACCCTGGTTTCGGTTCATCATGCTTTGGTCTCGAGTCGCAACCAAGGGATTCCGACTCGCAACCCTGGTTTCGGTTCATCATGTGCTGCTTGCGAGTCGCAACCGGGAGATCTCAACGAATCACGTTTTGGTCTCGAGTCGCAACCAAGGGTTCCGACTCGCAACCTCTGTTACGTGCACCTGAATCCTTCTAGAACCTGTCCTAGGTACTATCCAATAGAATTCTATTTTCATGGAATTTTGTACTAACCAATAGCATTTCCAGAAACATGTTTTGTTGTCTGATTTATAACAAAAATGGATCAAACAAGGCATCTTCAAATATTCATGTCAACATTCAAATAGTTCATCCTAAAATCAAATAGTTCATCCTTCATAATCATGCAATTTTTCAGACAAGAATCATAACACATAGGCAAGATATCAAGGCAACATCTCCTTTCATTCACTAATATGAAGCACATGTTCATTCTTCAAACAATCACATTCACTAAGATTCAAACAATCATGCATAATCATTCGGCCAAGCATCATTAATAGCAACAACACATGGTTCAAACACGTTTATCATCATTATTAGTGACATTTCTAAGTTAAAAACATGGCAACACTTATCATCATACTCAAGAATCATAGCAAACACCTAAAAACACTAACCGGTTGATGTTGTGGGTGCGAAGGATCAAAGGTTCCACTTCCGAGTGATGGTTCCGAGTAGAAATCCGGGAGTCTTGATGCTACGGTTGGATCCGAGAGAGAATGAGAGGGTGAGGAGGTGATCTTGGTTTGCTAGGGTTTTAGGGTTTTAGTGAGGGGTAGAGAGTGTGAGAGTTGTGAGAGTGAAATGAATTAGAGTGTAAAGGAGAGTGTGGTGAGGGTTTTGGGTTTTTATACCCGTTTCAAAGCCGGCACATTTGGTTCCGAGTGGCATGGCCCAACCGGCCCAAATGTTCATCGTTCACTCGAGACCGGGTGGTCTCGAGTTGGGTTTCGTGGTCTCGGCTCACTTCTACTCTAATATATATCTATATCGTACATACATATAACACATTATCGGCACATAGCACAAAAGGAATCACAACTTTCATTTAATAACACATATACACGCACAAAGAAATTACAAGGTAGTTGTTCGGAAAACCTAGAGTGTCACATTATCCCCAAGTTTTAAGAACTTTCGTCCCGAAAGTTAAGGCAGTCACTGTCAAGCTAGTATAAGTGAGAACGTTTCAACGGGGTGTCACATCATCCCCCCCCCCCCGTTAGTTTGGAATTTCGTCCCGAAATTCGGTTGTAGCTTCAGTGCTGGGGTTTTCATTTGGGAACAACTGGGGATACTTGTGCTTCATCTGGTCTTCCCGCTCCCAGGTAAACTCTGGGCCACGTCGCGAGTTCCAACGAACTCGTACAAGAGGTATCTGGCTACGTTTGAGGATTTTGATCTCTCGATCCGTGATCTCAATCGGTTCCTCAGTAAAGTGTAGCTGTTCATCAATAGTTAGTTCCTTGAAAGGAATTACGAGCGTTTCATCTGATAGACACTTCTTCAGATTAGATACATGAAATACGTTGTGTACCGCACTCAGTTCTTCAGGTAGGTTCAATCTATAAGCAACCTTACCAATTTTCTCGGTAATTTCGAATGGTCCGATATATCGCGGATTAAGCTTGCCCCGTTTACCAAAGCGAACCACACCCTTCCAGGGTGAGACTTTAAGTAGAACCCGGTCACCGACCTGGAATTCTAGTGGTTTCCTACACTTATCAGCGTAACTCTTCTGACGGTCACGAGCTGCCGCCATGCGTTGTCTGATCTGGGCAATCTTTTCCGTTGTATCAACCACCATCTCTGGGCCCGTGATTTGACTATCACCGATTTCCGCCCAGCAGAGAGGTGACCGGCATTTACGACCGTATAATGCCTCGAAAGGTGCTGCCTGAATACTAGTTTGGTAGCTGTTGTTATACGAGAACTCTACTAGCGGTAGATGCTTCTCCCAATTCTTGCCAAAATCGATCACACATGCTCTAAGCATGTCTTCTAGGGTTTGGATGGTGCGTTCGGACTGTCCATCCGTTTGCGGGTGATAAGCGGTGCTCATGTCCAAACGTGAGCCAAAGGATTTGTGCATAGCTTGCCACAATTCCGAAGTAAAACGAGCGTCTCGGTCGGAAATAATTGAGGTTGGCACCTCGTGCCTCGAAACTACTGCCTTTAAGTAAATCTCCGCCAAGGTAGAAAACTTGTCTGTTTCCTTAATAGCCAGAAAGTGCGCGGACTTGGTCAATCGATCCACTATTACCCAAAATGGTGTCATTTCCACGTTGAGACCTAGGTAGCCCTGTAACAAAATCCATGGAAATTTGCTCCCATTTCCATTTCGGGATTTCTGGTTGTTGGAGTAGGCCTGCTGGCTTCTGGTACTCTGTCTTGACTCTTGCGCAAGTCAAACATTTGCTGACATATGTTGCTATGTGGGCCTTCATGCCAGGCCACCAATATGTAGTCCTCAAGTCGTGGTACATCTTATCCGAGCCAGGATGTACTGAGTAACGGGACTTGTGGGCTTCGTCCATCACGAGTTCACGTAAACCTCCAAGGAGTGGAACCCAAATGCGCCCTGTTACATAGTAAGCGCCATCTTCTTTTTGTTCTAATCGCTGTCTCGATCCTCGCAGAGACTCAGCCATGATGTTTTCCGGTTTCAATGCTTCAACTTGAGCATTTCGGATCTGGGTAGGGAGGTTAGACTGGATGGTAAGTTGCAATGCTCGCACGCGCTTTGGTATAGTGTCCTTTCGGCTGAGGGCGTCTGCCACGACATTGGCCTTGCCCGGATGGTACTTGATGGCGCATTCGTAGTCATTCAAGAGTTCGACCCATCGACGTTGTCGCATGTTTAATTCCTTTTGCCTAAAGATATGCTCGAGACTCCTGTGATCGGTGTAAATAGTGCACTTGGTACCGTACAGGTAATGTCTCCATATCTTAAGAGCAAAGATCACTGCTCCCAATTCCAAATCATGCGTAGTGTAGTTTCTTTCATGCGTCTTAAGTTGTCGCGAGGCGTAGGCAATAACTTTCTCGCGTTGCATGAACACGCAACCGAGCCCATGGATAGACGCATCGTAGTAAACCACAAAGTCGTCAGTGCCTTCAGGCAACGAGAGAATAGGAGCGCTACATTCCACTTGTAAACAATGCCTTTCTGAGCTTCATTCCACTTGTAAACAATGCCTTTCTGAGTAAGAGTCGTGAGGGGTTGAGCAATCTTTGAGAATCCTTTGATGAATCTGCGATAGTATCCTGCCAATCCCAAGAATTGGCGAACTTCGGTTGGAGTCTTAGGTGTAGGCCAATTCTTTATCGAGTCGATCTTAGCGGGGTCGACGTGAATCCCGTCCTTATTGACCACATGCCCAAGGAAATGGACCTCTCGAAGCCAAAAGTCACACTTCGAGAATTTGGCGTACAATTGCTCATTGCGTAAGAGTTCGAGGATAAGGCGTAGGTGTCGCTCATGCTCTTCCTGACTTTTCGAGTAGATCAGGATGTCGTCGATAAACACAATCACGAACTTGTCGAGGTAAGGCTTGCACACTCGGTTCATGAGATCCATGAAAACCGCAGGTGCGTTAGTCATTCCAAAAGGCATAACGAGGAACTCGTAATGACCATAACGAGTCCTGAACGCAGTCTTAGAGATGTCTTCATTACGAACTCTCAGCTGATGATAGCCTGATCGCAGGTCAATCTTAGAATAGTAGCTCGATCCTTGCAACTGATCGAATAGGTCGTCGATGCGCGGGAGAGGGTAACGATTCTTGATGGTAACCTTGTTCAGCTCACGGTAGTCGATGCACATTCGGAACGTGCCATCCTTCTTTTTAACAAAGAGTACTGGCGCTCCCCAGGGTGATGAACTAGGACGGATAAATCCTTTATCCAATAGTTCCTGTAGTTGCGTAGAGAGTTCCTTCAGTTCTGCAGGGGCTAGACGATAAGGCGCATGAGCTATGGGTGCTGCTCCGGGAGCTAGCTCGATTTGGAATTCGACTTGACGGTGGGGAGGGAGTCCAGGTAGTTCCTCAGGGAATACCTCGGGGTAGTCACGTACTACGGGAAAATCTTCAATCCTGAACCACAGGCTGTATGGTAGTGAGGTTGGCCGAGGTTACATGGCTCCTGATTTCTGGGACTAAGCCTTTGATGTACAATTCGATCCTTCGGTACATGGGTCGGGACATGTTTGGGCAAAGAGCAGCATAGTCGTTGGACAGCTTGGTGTAGGTCTCAATCTCTGACCCAACCATCTTGAGTTCATAGTACTCGTCCTCGAGTTTGTGGATGTCATCCCTGTGACAGTACTCTTCCTTGATCATATCCTTGAAATCTTCCCATGCAGTAGCGTTAGCAGTCTCCAAACCAAGCATTTGAATTTGCGCATTCCACCACGAAAGCGCGCTTCCGTCAAGGGTACCAGTAGCGAACTTTACCCAATTAGCTGGGGGACACTCGCAGACAGCAAAAACAGCTTCGACTTTCTCAATCCAGTGCAGGAGACCTATGGCACCCTCAGTGCCATTGAAAGGAAGAGGCTTGCAATCCATGAAGGTCTTGAAGGTACAGACACGTGGTTGCACAGGCGCATGCTGACCTGTTGTGAGAGCGATACGAATGGGTTTAGAGGTGAAAAGACGTTGTGGCGGTAGGATCTAAACATCCTAAAACAACAAGCTTACCTCCTGGGTGAGCTGCGAAAGCTGCAGCCACCGTGTTGATCAGGTTAGTGAACTGAGCCTGAGTCATGTTGACGTTTCCTCGTCCGCGTCCACTCATTGTCTTCATAACCAGAAAACATAGTATGAGTGTGGTGTCGTAACATAGCGAGAATGAGATAGAAGAGGGGAGGCGTATCTATCTAATTAGGCAAACTAGTACGCATAGTAGGGTAGAAAACATAAGACAAACAAGCAAGTAAATATGGGTCCGAGCTATGAGGTCAGATAAGTCGAGCCTTGCACTTGGAGTGTAGTGTCGTCACGAGTCACGGGTTATAGTCTGGTTTTTCTCAAAAAGATTTTTCCCCTTTTTAAAACCAAGTTCACTATAACCAATGACTCTGATACCAATCTGTCACACCCCCAAATTTCCACCTGCGGAGTATCATCCGCTTGAGGGCGTGACTGACCAGGATCCAGCCACCAATTATACTAAGCATTGGTTAATAGTAAAGTAATTGCTATCTAAAGTAGTTAGCAACATCGTAGTTTAAGTTCGATAGTAAGTTTAAACAAAACAGCGGAAACATAAACCACATAGTTTTAAAAGATAGTTCATGGTTCAAGATAAGTAAAACCCAACACACGGGTTTTGACGAACACTACACATTCCCAAGCAGCAGCTCCTCAGTCACTGGTTACCTGCAAAGCATGCAGTAAGGTGTCAACAATAATGCTGAGTGAGTTCACTAGTTGTCCAGTTTTAATTACCAAAAACTTGTTTCACCAGTTAATTTACTCGTTTATACATGCCATGGGGAGCTACCCCAAAAGTTAGCGACTAAACTGTTTTTCCAATACCGAACACTAGGTAACCGTTTGCGTTTCCGCAGGATGCCCCGATGTCAATGTTCTATCATCATTGACGGATGCCTGAGTACATTAGTTCACGACCGATCCCAAACCATGGCACGGTGTGAGGTTGGTAAAACCTAAATAGCGCTATCAACTAATAACCCGTTCGCCTGGCCCCGGCGACTAATCGGTATTATGTAGTAGGGACTTGAGTGATAGAGTTTCGTTTAGTGTCGTTAGTTGCAATCCGTATAAACAGTAATTAACTAAAGGTTCCCAATAACAAGGGAAGAAAAGTAAGTTGTATCCCTCATAGGGGACAGTGTTGTTTGTAGTTCCGTTTCCCAAACCACCGGGAACGCATGCTTTCGGTTGTGAACTCACCTTGGGTTGCTCGGTAGATATTTTACTTGGTCAAACACGTTGGTCACCACGTCCTAGCATGGTTACCAAAGATAGGTCAAGTTGGGGTGCAAGTAATCACGTATAGTAAACACGTATAGACACACTTAGCATGCATACATTCAAACAGTTGGGTTATTGGGCCTGTTCTAACATTCACAACAGTAACAGATACACAATGTTGGTGCACTACATCTGCTGATTCCGTCTTGTATCGAGTCAATGTCTTAGAACGTTAGATCTGGGCACGTAATACTAGAAGTAGTGAAATGTATAGGTTTTAGAGGTTGGACCGCTTTTAGAGTCAAATTAGATAGGTGGATCGCTCTTATGGTCATTTATTGGGCTGGACCGCTCATTAGGTTAATGGGTTGAACCGCTCGAGTGGTAATAGCTTGGACCGCTCGAACGGCAAAACTTATGGACCGCTTATGAGTGACTTGTATGGGCCGCTTATTGGGCCTGTCCAATAAGCGGTCCCAGATCCTTATAAATACCCTAAAGGCGATTCTATTTGTAATAGTTGTAGAAATCGTGCCGAAGTTCTGCCGGTGCGAGATTTGAGCTGTAAACGTTGAAATCAGTAAAACAAGTAGTTAAAGTGATTTGCCTGCTATTTCTACCTTAGTTTCTTGTAATTCCGCACCTGAAACCAAGGAGAAAGCCTCTGAACGACTCGTTCGGGTCTCCAAACGATCCTACAAGTGGTATCAGAGCTCAGGAGGAGGTTCTCTACAGAAATTAGCTGGTTTTCGTCACTTTTTCTTACTTCTACACCTTCTTTTTCTGATTCGGAAAGATTTCACGGTCGGAATTCGTTCAAATTCTCACAGATTGTGCAAAATAGTATCGAGATAAACCCTAGAAAGTTTCAGATCAAAATTCGAAGTTTAAGTGGGTCAAAATTGGAATTGAATGTGGACCGCTCGATCGGATTACCCTTGAACCGCTCATTCGGACGGTTGGGAACCGCTCATCCGGACGGTTGGGAACCGCTCATTCGGACAGTTTGATCTTAGACCGCTCCAAATTCACTGATTGTGAATCGCTTATTTGGATTGCTTTGAACCGCTCATACGGACGAGTGGTGGATCATGTTTTTGGACCATCTGGAATCGCTCGAACGGAAAGACTTTGAATCGCTCGAGCAGACAATTCTTGGATCGCTTATTTGACATCCGAATCGCTTATTTGGACCGCTTATCAGTCAAAGTCTGATCCTAGTGTACATCGTGCAGTTTCGCTTAACCAAATCATGGAGTTCAATATCTTTAACATGACTCAAGAAGAATGTGATAGAAGAAGAGTACTAACGAAAGAGTTTGATTCATTTTCAGGTTTTCCAGGAGAAAGCACAAGATGTATCATTGAGAGATACATACATCTTATCCATTCAATGTCCGTGGTTGGTTTAACCAAAGCATCAGAGGAATGGGTCGAAAAATTTGCCAGTGCTTTACCTCAAGAGAAATGGGAAAATTACATCTCAAAATTAAAACGTTCTGAAGAGTTTTCTAGTCTGACAATTAGTCAACTCATTGGAAAAATTGAAGAACAGATGAAAATTAATGATGAAAAGAAAGAGGAAGTTTCAGAAATCAGAGAATCTGTAAAGGCTGGATCTTTAAGTTCTACGTTGGTATGCTCTAAATGTAACAACTTGAAGACAAACAATGACAAACTCATGAGAGACACAGAAAGTTTGGCATCTGAAGTCAAAAAGTTGAAACACGAGAAGCATGCTGCTGAAAAACAGATTCTTATGGTTCAGAGTATTTGTGAAAAACTGAAAGCTGAAAATGACAAACTGTTGGATGGTTTGAACAGTTTGACTTTTGAAAATAAGAAATTGAAAGAAAAGGAAAAGGTTTTTGGAGAGAAAATTAAGAATTTTGAAATTGAAAAATCAAAAATTGAGAAAGATTTTCAAAATCAAATGAAAATTCTTGAAGATGGGAGAAATGTGTTTAGTAAAAACAACATTGAAAAACAGAAAGTGTTAAATTCCCATCTTCAGAAAATCATTAAACTTGAAAAAGAAGGTGAGTACGCTCAAATGAAAATCAAAAAGTTGGAAAAAGAGCTTGAAAGCAAACAGAAATCATCAGAAGATGAAGATTTCTGGATAAAGCTTGAAAACAAAAATCTGAAAGCAAATGAATCAAAATTTCAGGAACAGATAAAAGTTTTGATGAATGAAAAATCTGTTCTTGAAAATTTGAAGAATGATAATGAAAAAACAATCAAGTCTCATTTTGGGAGAATATCTCAGCTTGAAAGTGAAGCTGAAAATTCGAGGAACAAAATTGATGAACTTGAGAAGAAATTGAAAGGTTTTGTGAGTAAATCTGACGGTTTGAATTTTCCTTGTCCAAAACCAATCAATTCTATGCCGATAAGTGAAAAAGCTGAAGATTGTGATGAGAAAACTGATGATGAAAATGAGGAACTTTATTCAGCAGATGAGTCTGAGCCAGAATCTGATGCTGAAATTAAGAAAAAGAAAAAATTTTTGAAATTAAAAGAAAAATTTCAGAAAACTGTTTTACATTCGACTGAAAAGGGAGAATGCTCTAAGCAGAAACCTGTGAAGAAGATTGTAAAACAGAAACAAAAATTTAGAAATGAAGAAAAAAACTCATCAGTTCAATCATCCAATCGCAATCAGAAATCAAAAGACTTAAATGAAAATTCAAAAATTGTTGGGTGCAGGACAGATCACAGTGCTTCAAAGTCAAATTCAACAAAGTTGAGGAAGGAGTATCACCAAGCCAAACAATGCTTTGATCTGAGCGTTTGGACTAAACATGGTGATAGGTACGATAACAGAATGTGTTATAGTTGTGGATATCATGGACACATTGCTGTTAACTGCCAGTATTGGAGTTATGAGACCAGGAGGTGCTTTAATTGCAACATCAAAGGTCACATTGCCAGAGATTGCCCAAGGAGATCAAATGAAAGATTGAGGGCTAATTCTTAGAAATCGGCAAAAAAAATTCCAGTCACAGTCAAGCCCCAGGAACAGAAGGTTTTGAAACCTAAAGTTCCAGTACAGTCAATTCAGGAAAAGAAAGTTAAACTTTCACAGGGGCAGAAAGACCGACTGAGGAAGAAGAGGAAGAAAGCGAGAGAATATCTCGAGAAGATTTTGTCCTCGGGTTCACCGGACAAAAAGATTGAAAGTTCTGATGAATCGACTCCCTCAGCCGCAAAAACAAGAAAAAAGAATTCATCAGATACAAATCTGGGGACAAAAGAGGAGAAGAAAAAGGAGAAGGTTGGCGATGAATCTGACAGGTCAAAGTCAGACAAGCCACCTGCAGGCAATGATTCTGGTTTGTTAAAACCAGAGGAGCTTTTGGTTGAGGTAAAAAAGGAGAATTCAGGTTTAGCAATGGATGATGCAAATTTTCCACCATTGTTGAACAAGAATTCGAAATCACCCAAGGACCGTCAGGCTTGGGTGAATCTGTTTAAATGAAAAACCTGACTTGCCGGAGATCCCAAGATGGTATCGTGGATCATGAATCGGCACATTTCTTGAGAAATTTCACTTTGGTGATTTTTCGCCTCAAATGTGGTAAATCAGGGACATTAAGTTGTACTTGATTTTCTACAGGTGGTTTATGGTAAACTGGAAATGATAAATCTTTGAAATGTTTGAAGAAAACAAGATGAAGAGATATCCCCGAACTTACAAATGGTTGGAACACAAACTAATTTTTCTGGAAAAATCATTTTGATTGAAACAAACTTAAGTGTTTTGTAATCATTATGGGAAAATAGTTTGTTGTGAGGGGGAGTTCTGATTGTTTTTGCACGAGAATGGTGAATTGAGGTAATTCACATAATGTTGTCAAGTTTCTTGTATAGTTTGTTTTCAATTTTTTTTTCTTCAGAAAATCAAAATTGAAATATATTTTGATTTTAGGGGGAGTAATAAAATTTTGAAAAATTAAAAAAAAATTGAAAAATGAAAATGAGTTTTGCTGCAAAAAGAGGAGATGATAGTACATCGGTGGACTTTCACAGCATGCTAGAGATTTGTAAAGACAAAATTATTTTTAAACAAGTCTTACTAATGATGTGTCAGTAGACTTCGCACAGTTAGTAAATTGTATTCGAGATATAAACCTAAAATCAAACTTACTTATTTTGTGGGGAACACTACTTGGATATATAGGTAACCCCTGAAATCTCGTTTGAAAGGTTTCTTATTCTGGAATACTGGGTTCTTGTACTCTATGATGTCTGGGGTATTATTCCGGGACTTCTGCTGAACGGTGGTTCTGACCTAGTCCCTGGCTAATACTTTCTTCATATGCTTGAAATATAGCATAAAGCCCTCAGCTGATTAGACAATAAAATTGATGATCAGTTGTTGTAGCTGAAAAGATCCTCTAAAGGGGACCCACTGCTAAGTCGAAGCTGATATCTCTCTGCTGAACGGAAGTTCTGACCTGAGATCCCTCAGTTCTCACATTTTTCCCCTAATTTATATACAGATATCATTTGTAGTTATACTTACCTGTAGATCAGAATATTGGGATCTGGATACGGGAGTATATTCAAGAGGTGGGACACTCAAATAAGTTTAAGTGCTAATACATTAAATACGTATCTTGAATCAATTGAAAATTTGTGTAGAGGTTTAAGTGGACAACAATACTGACAATCAGAAGTAAATTTGTTTTTAACATTTGCTGATTAATCAAGATCAACGGTGTTGGTGATATGTCTCAAAAAACCGATATGATCCTCTTGCACAATCTCTAAAAAATAGTGTTCATTTTTGTATTTCATTAAATTCAAAAATCCAAAAATATTGTATTTTTGTTTGATATTTGAAAACTTCAAAAAGATTTTCGACAACAGAGTGTGAAGAACTGATATTTGACATTTCAAGTGCTAAACATGTTGAACTTGTGGTTTGAAAGAGAGTGTAAAATTGTGAAGATTTGAAATGCAAATTTGGTTCATTAACTTGATGAATAAGTTGAATGGTAACCTACAGTTTGATCTTCATAATTTTTCTTATATGATTTGCTGATTCATTAATTTGAATTGCAAATTGTAT
Source organism: Helianthus annuus (assembly GCF_002127325.2). Taxonomy (NCBI): domain Eukaryota; kingdom Viridiplantae; phylum Streptophyta; class Magnoliopsida; order Asterales; family Asteraceae; genus Helianthus; species Helianthus annuus. The sequence continues at coordinate 148,996,516 of NC_035434.2, forward strand.
TAGTTTGTAATAGTATGGTTGAGTTTTGCAGGTTTCTGATCCTGTTGCTACGAATAGCCAGGAGACACATTAGAACCAGAGGAGAGCTTAAATAGAAAAAGCCAGGAGTTGATTTCAATGGTGATAACGATTTCCAGACAGAGATCTCAGCATTATGTTAGGGGGAGTCTGATGAAAGTTAGAGCCAGAGAATAATCCAGGCATGTGATTCCAGGAAGGAATTCCTGAAGAAGATATTATTCCAGGCTGAGTTCCTGAAGAAGGCCGAACAAGATTGAAGAGTTGTGATTGTTTGAAGACTCTCACTGAAGATTCCGTCAACATTCAAGGGGGAGTCTGTTGGTGCAGTTGTCTGTCGACTACATCTTCGTTCGTGTCTTAGAATGATAGAATGATAAAGAGAGAGAAGCCCGAAGACTGATCAAGACTGAAGAACTGAAGACAGCATGTTGTGACTCGATAGTCGACTCCATCAACATCTGAGGGGGAGTCTGTTGGTGCACTACATCTGCTGATTCCGTCTTGTATCGAGTCAATGTCTTAGAACGTTAGATCTGGGCACGTAATACTAGAAATAGTGAAATGTATAGGTTTTAGAGGTTGGACCGCTTTTAGAGTCAAATTAGATAGGTGGATCGCTCTTATGGTCATTTATTGGGCTGGACCGCTCATTAGGTTAATGGGTTGAACCGCTCGAGTGGTAATAGCTTGGACCACTCGAACGGCAAAACTTATGGACCGCTTATGAGTGACTTGTATGGGCCGCTTATTGGGCCTGTCCAATAAGCGGTCCCAGATCTTTATAAATACCCTAAAGGCGATTCTATTTGTAATAGTTGTAGAAATCGTGCCGAAGTTCTGCCGTTGTGAGATTTGAGCTGTAAACATTGAAATCAGTAAAACAAGTAGTTAAAGTGATTTGCCTGCTATTTCTACCTTAGTTTCTTGTAATTCCGCACCTGAAACCAAGGAGAAAGCCTCTGAACGTCTCGGGTTGGACCGCTTTTAGAGTCAAATTAGATAGGTGGATCGCTCTTATGGTCATTTATTGGGCTGGACCGCTCATTAGGTTAATGGGTTGAACCGCTCGAGTGGTAATAGCTTGGACCGCTCGAACGGCAAAACTTATGGACCGCTTATGAGTGACTTGTATGGGCCGCTTATTGGGCCTGTCCAATAAGCGGTCCCAGATCCTTATAAATACCCTAAAGGAGATTCTATTTGTAATAGTTGTAGAAATCGTGCCGAAGTTCTGCCGGTGCGAGATTTGAGCTGTAAACGTTGAAATCAGTAAAACAAGTAGTTAAAGTGATTTGCCTGCTATTTCTACCTTAGTTTCTTGTAATTCCGCACCTGAAACCAAGGAGAAAGCCTCTGAACGACTCGTTCGGGTCTCCAAACGATCCTACACACAAGCAGTCCAGTCAACAGATAGTCCAACAAGTCTTGGCCCAATAACACTTAGGCAGCCCAGTCGAGACAAGGGCGGTTTCGACTCGAGAATGCACGGTTTCGAGTCGCAACCAAGGGATTCCGACTCGCAACCCTGGTTTCGGTTCATCATGCTTTGGTCTCGATTCGCAACCAAGGGATTCCGACTCGCAACCCTGGTTTCGGTTCATCATGTGCTGCTTGCGAGTCGCAACCGGGAGATCTCGACGAATCACGTTTTGGTCTCGAGTCGCAACCAAGGGTTCCGACTCGCAACCTCTGTTACGTGCACCTGAGTCCTTCTAGAACCTGTCCTAGGTACTATCCAATAGAATTCTGTTTTCATGGAATTTTGTAGTAACCAATAGCATTTCGAGAAACATGTTTTGTTGTCTGATTTATAACAAAAATGGATCAAACAAGGCATCTTCAAATATTCATGTCAACATTCAAATAGTTCATCCTAAAATCAAATAGTTCATCCTTCATAATCATGCAATTTTTCAGACAAGAATCATAACACATAGGCAAGATATCAAGGAAACATCTCCTTTCATTCACTAATATGAAGCACATGTTCATTCTTCAAACAATCACATTCACTAAGATTCAAACAATCATGCATAATCATTCGGCCAAGCATCATTAATAGCAACAACACATGGTTCAAACACGTTTATCATCATTATTAGTGACATTTCTAAGTTAAAAACATGGCAACACTTATCATCATACTCAAGAATCATAGCAAACACCTAAAAACACTAACCGGTTGATGTTGTGGGTGCGAAGGATCAAAGGTTCCACTTCCGAGTGATGGTTCCGAGTAGAAATCCGGGAGTCTTGATGCTACGGTTGGATCCGAGAGAGAATGAGAGGGTGAGGAGGTGATCTTGGTTTGCTAGGGTTTTAGGGTTTTAGTGAGGGGTAGAGAGTGTGAGAGTTGTGAGAGTGAAATGAATTAGAGTGTAAAGGAGAGTGTGGTGAGGGTTTTGGGTTTTTATACCCGTTTTAAAGCCGGCACATTTGGTTCCGAGTGGTATGGCCCAACCGGCCCAAATGTTCATCGTTCACTCGAGACCGGGTGGTCTCGAGTTGGGTTTCGTGGTCTCGGCTCACTTCTACTCTAATATATATCTATATCGTACATACATATAACACATTATCGGCACATAGCACAAAAGGAATCACAACTTTCATTTTATAACACATATACACGCACAAAGAAATTACAAGGTAGTTGTTCGGAAAACCTAGAGTGTCACAGCCCACTTAATATCCATCAACTCCATTTCTTCCTTGTCGATCTGTTGATAATCTTCATTGGTCATGTTGATGTTTCCAAGCTGACCTGCTACCAAACCACAGTAGGCACTGACCATAGTATTGATAATTTCCATATGCTCCTTAGCAACTTCAATGCTGAGGTGTGAAAGGTTTGAATTATCGACTCGGATTGTGTTAGGGTTTTGAGGTTGAGGATTGTTTGTATAGTGAGCCTGCTGTTGTTGTTGTGGAGGTTGGACTTGTGGCTGTGTTGGGACGGGAATGTAAGACCTCGGATCAAAAGCTGGAGCAGCAGTTGATTGAGGAAACGGAAGAGAACTTGTGTTGGACACAAATGCAGTTTGCAGTTTAGGTTGCTGAGCTGCAGCAGATCTTGCCAAAACATCGAAGCCTGGAAGGTACATTTCTGTATTCTGAGGAGCGGGAGCTCGCTTTGCTTTCCTGATTTCTTCATCATTTTTATGTTCCAGCTTCTGAATGAACTCGTAGATGTTAACCGTGTCTAGAGTTCCAGTGTGCTTCAACAACTCAATAAAAGAACTCCACTTTGGAGGTAAGGCGTCAGCAAACCTATTCACCATGTCTTGTTGAGTAGATACAACCCCATAAGCACACATTTCACTAATCAGATGATAGAACCGTGTTGTCATATCATTTAGAGTTTCGTTTTCCAAAAATTGAAACGATTCAAACTCTTTCTTCAACAAATCATGACGAGACTTTCGAGTAGCTGCATTGCCTTCTCCTCTAGCAACTAAGGCATCCCACAATGTTTTCGTGGTTTTGCAGTAGGAGAACTGATGATAGATATCTTTGTTGAGTGCTTGTGTAAGTGTAGCAAAGGCCTTTTTCTCCAATTCATAAGCCTTCTTGTCATTTTCGAGCATGTTGGCATAACCTTCTGAAGTGGACGCCGCAACCTCAAGATTAGCATTGAATGCATTGATGAAACACGTCCAAAGATCGGTGCTTTGCCCTTGAACATACGTGTGAAAGCGGTTTTTCCATGATGGAAAGTCGTTCATATGATTCAACTTTGGTGGACGATTGTTGCTGCCCGTTTCGCTTTCACTAATCAAAAGATTTTGAATGCTTTGACTTTGATTGGATACCAAAGCCCATTGACTTGGACTGATTGATGGCGGTGGAACATGCTTTTTGCCCAAGCTGCAGCAGAGGTTAGCTCTTGACTAGATTGTGAGTCAATACTCCAGTCCCAAGGACTTGTACAACTCATTTTGATGAAATACAAATAGAAGACCTACACAAACACAAACTGTTAAAGTTCAAACAGACACGAATTGAAAGATACTGACTTGTTCGAAAGATCAAGACTTGTTCGAAGGATCAACAGTGTTCGAAAGATCACTGTTGAGTTTCGAACAAAGACTTCGAAAGATTCACAACTTCGAAAGATCCTTATCTTTCGAACACTAATCTCGAAAGATTCACAATGAAAGATCCTTATCTTTCGAACAACAATTTCGAAAGATTCACAATTTAATGATCCTTATCTTTCGTATATGTATCCTTCGAATAGATTCCCTGAGCTCGAAAGAAAGATCACAAACTTCGAAGGATTGGTCGAAAGATGATTATCTATCGAGCCTTCCTTGATCGAAAGATGATCGTTCGATATCGAAAGATATCCTTCGATCACTTCTGACACAACTGACAAAAAGGTGACAGGTTGGTGAGAAAGGTGATTGGTTGGTGAACCAACTTTCGGCAGAAAGTATGTTCTGACCTCAACTTTTCACCAACTTAGATTTTCAAACAAAATATGCCCAAAATGGCAAACCTTATCCAAAAAGTCCAGTCACCGGAACACACCGGAATTTGGCCGGAAATCACCAAATTTCGTAAAAACAAGTTGTAAGTTACCCAACCCGCTTTTAAACACTCCCGTTTAGTTTAGAACACGTTTTTGTGTTTAAAAATGCAAGAAAACTACCAAAAACGGGTACTAAACCAAGTGTCCAAACACACCAAGACTTGAACAAACCCGGTTTTAACAAGGTAAAGAGCCACGGCTCTGATACCACTTGTAGGTCCCTCGTGGAGGATGAGGTTTAACCTTAACCTTGTTATAGTAACACACTAGCGAGTGCGGAATCCAAGCTAGAATGCAAACCGAGTTGAGACAAGCATAAACACAAAACACACAAGATTCACCGATTAACACCACTTGTATTAATGCGAATGAAGGTTCCGGTTACAAGCACAATGTTTACAAATCTGTTTTGTAAACTCTCTCTAAGTGTGTGTGTGTTCTTGACAGAAAACTCTCTCTAACTCTCGAGTCTATCTCTCTGTCTGTGTGTGTGTGTCTCTGTCTAAATGAAATGAACACACTGCATGGGTATTTATACCCATACACAGCAGGTCTGTCCGAAGGATCCGATAGATGTCTCGAAGGACCATCTATCGATGTTGAACCTGTCGAAGGATCAGGAATACTGATCGAAAGATCATCTTTCGATCAGACTTCCATCGAAGGGTTCACAGTGACCTCGAAGGGTGATCTATCGAGGTCTATCCATCGAAGGTTCAAGTTCCGAGCTCATCGAAGGATCTAAACTATCCTTCGATGAGACATCCTTCGAACTAGACATGTTACATTCATAAACTAACTGTTTGGCCAAGTCAAACCAGGAGGATGGTTGACTTGGTCAAACTTACATGACAAACAGGAACATCGTTTTACATCGTGATCGAATACAGACAAAGTACAGACACAAGTGCATCAACAAAAAGTTTCATGATCAAGATTCTTCTCATGATTTTGAACATCTATGACATTCTTCTGGATGGTTGTATGTCAAATTGTAGGAGCATCTACACTCAGCCACCAGCCAAACTTTCACTGAAAATATATTCGTTCAAAATTTTTAATCATGCGAGTTATTCTAGATTTTGGTCTGTCCTGGCCACGTAGATATTACTATTTGAAACCGCTTTATACAACATAAAACGAATAATAATTTGAAACAATAAATCTTTAAACTCATAGTAATAAGTTAAACTAAACTGTTAAAAGAAAGATTAAGATGTTTAAAATTTAAAGTGTTAAAAATAGTAACAATTACATATGAAAATGAAAACTAATCAAACATTTAAAATCTAATAGTAGGAATTAAGAAATTTTAACTTTAACTCCATCTAGTACTGAACTTCTCGGTGTATATCCCTGAGCTTTGTCATGAACTACAAATCTCTATCACCGGATTCTATGTTACTCGCAACACACAAGTCACGAACTGAAGTGTTTGTCATTGCCCTCAAATGTCTAGAAACTTGGTCTCTTATGAGCAAACCAAGTTGTAATCCATCAAAACACCTCTTCACCTCTTGAAGAGTAGCCTTGTCTGTATAAACTTGCTCTTGGATTTGTTTAGTAAATCCCTACTTCATATCATCAGATTGTACAGAGGTTGTTGCCATAGTTATTATTGAACTGATACAGTAAATGAATAAGTGTATGATGCAAAACCTTTGACATTGACAATAGTATTATATAGAGAAATCAAAATTAAATATCTAACAACCCAAAGGTTCGAATTAAATGCAAATATTAAATAAAAATTTATATTTAAAATGTAAAACACAGAACTAAAGTTTGAAATCTGTGTACATTTAATGATTTAGGAGGGAAATTATTAAAATACGCGTAAATATACATTTAAAAATGAGTTTTCACTGGAAACTAAATAGAATTAAATATCTAGAACCCAAAGGCCGAAATTTAAAGTTTTGAAAACAGGTTATCATAATTATGAATCGTCTCTTCGTTTACCATATCACCCCTTGTAAACACCTTAAAAGGGAAATGATTAGTTTAAGAGAAAATATCAACAAATTACTTTTAAAAAAACTCTTCATCTAAAAAAAACCATCTAAAAACACCGCAAAGATTCTAAATGGCAAACAAAAGTTTTTAACACTAAGGGATACTAGCGAAGTTAAAAAAAACTTTTTCAAGATGGTCACTTGAAGAACAGAGAACAGGCGAAGAAATCAACAGAAAAGTTGGTATCCTGAGTGAAAAATATTATAACCAAACCTGGAGTAGTATTGCATTGCTTGATGAAGTTCTACATTCTGCTCCGTCAGAGTTCAAGTATAAGGCAAAGGAATTTATCACACAACTGTTGAAACAGGATCAGGCGATTTGTGTAACGCACTGCGTTCCGACACTTATTCAATACTAGCAAGTCACGTCATGCTTACGAACTTGTAATGCTTAATGAAACTATGTGAATCTTAATCATGTTAACCATGTGAAAGTTTTACTCTATGCGTTGATTTTGTGATGCTTAAATACATGAACGAGATGAATCTAGACTCTTGTGATACTTTTAATCTTGACACTTGTGATGCTAGAAACTTGACACTTGATACTTATTGAACGAGAAACTTTGATACTTGGTTGAACGAGAAACTTGATACTTATTGAATGGGAAACCAACTTAAACGCAGACTTCAAAAACACGGAAACTTTTGTGTTAATTATGTAATAATACCAGTAATGATTACTCACAATAATACGCAACGCAACACTTAACCTAGCTCGCAAAACGTACCAACGTCAGAAAACTAGCAAATGGGTCTCGGTTGTCTGAATGGACATCCGATCGGATGACCATCCGATCGGATAACCATCCGCTCGGATGACCATCCGACCGGATGGCCATTCGACCAAATAGCCATCCGATTCGCTTGCACACTTACACCGACTTCGCTGTCAACATCACCTATAAATACACCCCATGAACTCTCATTCTCACCTTTCACTCTCTGCCATTCGACCACACACACTCTCAGTCACTTTAATCAAGATTCAAGACTATTCCGTAAGTATTTCTCCTAAATCCTTGTACAACTTTCATCATTTAACACTTCTACACTATATTCTCCATCAAAATCACACGAACACTTCAACTTTTTCCCGAAAACCAACTGATTTGGGACTCTTGAAGGTGGTTTCCACTTAGTTGATTGTACAAACTTCGGTGGAGCATCATTTAATCAAGATCGGCCCAGGATCTAAAGGATTTTCACAACTTTTATACAAAATCTAAAGGAATATCACACTCTTACACCAGATCTGACGGAATTTCACGTGTTTCGGTTCAGATCTGATAACTTCACATTTTATAACTGATTTTCGAACTTTTCTTCAATTTTTATACAAAACATGGGTGAAATCAGACTCAAACAGACTTTCGGCTCGTTCCTTAGCCGAAAGCCGGCTTGGAAACTGAATTCCACCGGAAAACGGGCCGATTGATGGGTCCAAACATGAAACTTCATCAGAAACAGCTCGTTGGTTCGAAAAGGGGTGATACCCATCCGATCGAACGAGTTGCGTTAGTTGGGTTTCCGTTGTTTTACACGTCGTTGCACCGTCACCGTTAATTCAAAACTTGGAAACTTCACGAAACTTCACTCACAGACCATTTGTTTGAATGGCCACCCGATTGGATGACCATTCGTCCAGATGATCTGATTATGATGACACTTATTGTTTGTTTTACAGGACACTATGAACACAACATTGAAAACCCTTTCAGTTCACAAACACCCACTGTTCGAATTATGCATCCGTATATATTTTCGTCTATCTATAGATTTTTTTTTCAAAGTACAAAATTACACATATATCTAGGCATTTTCTAAGTATCATGTATCCAATCACGTATATCACGCTCGAAATGCTTCCACATAAGCTTTTCTCCTATTAGCCGAATTCTATCTCCTTCCTCTACTAATTCGTCACCAAATGAGCAAATTTCCTCCAAATTTTCCTGGCTCATAGGTGGCATGGGTGATGGTACCAGCTCAGGGTGTTGAGGATAGGTTGTCCATAAGGGTATGGGTTTCTTATTACACTTTACGTCCACCATTCGCTGCTCCAAAAGGGATCTAAAGGGTTAAGGCCAGTGTACTGAGCTATGGGGTTTGGTGGGGGAATTCTGGGAATCTCATAGGGATCTACATCTGGGATTGGAAATGGGTCTTCCTGGTCAGATTCTAACATCTGTTGGTCTGGGAACAAAGGTAACAGTGGTGGTTCGGCTATTTGGTTTGAGTTAACGTCTACTACTATAGTGGCTAACATATGGAAATTGGCCAGCTGTCTATCTAGTTCCTCCTTCCAAGGTGGTCTATTGACTGTCTCGTAAGGATGTGCATTTGCTTCCCTATTGGCCCTGACTATTGCCCTCTGTTATTGTAACTTCTTCATTCTTTTTCTTCTCTCATGTGCCCCTCTATTAAACCAACCTCTCTTTTTAGGAGTAAAGGGTTCCTCAGATTGTGCTTTAAATATAAATATCCTTCCTCCGTATCGGCTGAGTATCTTGAGGGATTAGGTTGAGATGATGTTCCCTCATCTTTTGGTGAACTATCTAAGTGACGATAAGCGTCCGAAGTTCTTTGCTCACTCATACTGTAAACTAACAAATAGTCAAATAACACAAAACAATAGTTACACGTAATCACATAAGTTATTTCCTAACACAGGTTTAAGTATCAGCAGAACACTTCTTTGGCTTAAACCAGTGGTTGTAGCTCTGATACCACTTTCTGTCGCAGCCCTCGACCCCTGCCCCAAGAGCGGGCGCCGCGAGCGTTGAGACGGGTGGTATCGGTGTTTATTAATTTAGCAGCGGAATACATCAGGACCGTAGTTAGGAAATATTTTTATCAGAGTAAAACACCAAACTTTTTATAATAATAAATCATTGGGATAAAACCCAAGTTCATTTGACAATACATTTGTAGGGATAAACCCTATTTATTGAAAAGAAAAACTTCTTTTTATTTAGGTAACTTTTATAGCCGCTTTTCTAAGCCTTCAGTGCTCTCCAGCTGGCTTCTATTGGCTTTCACATAGTGTTACCTGAAACACGTTTTAGAAACATTTTATCAGCAAGAAATACTGGCGAGTGCATCCCAGTTTAATCAAAACAGTTTTATCACTTTACAGTATTGAGGGCATCCGCAATTACATTTGCTTATATCTACCTAATTACTCATTCAGTACTGTCAAAACCTGACCTGTGGGTCATATTACTCATTGGCTAGCTGTTTGTCCAATGGTAACGTCTTTCACATTTTGTATACAAAACCCCAACATACCGGCAGTAATTGTAGAATCACAAATACTCAATTACTGTTAAGTGTAATTTAAAACATTTGAGGTTTTGGTAAAACATTTTGACTCATAGAAATATAATTGCAAAAAGATGTACTCACATTGTTTACTTAGGTGATACTACTATAGCTTCCTGGTGTATCTCCTAGTTATTATCTATTAAAATTAAACAATGCACGCGTGTTAGTAAAATAACCCAAATCACATTAACCATACAACTCGAGACAGAATTCCAATGACTGACTCAGGTAGAGCCGACATGCATTACAGAATCCTAGATCAATCGAGTGTAACACGAGACAGAATTCCAACGATTGAGTCAGGCAGAGCCGACATGCGTTATGGAATCCTAAATCGATCATGTAGGGTAACAGCAGGGTTATAGTACTTACAACGAGGCAGAGCTTCGCTTTATAGTGGGTATTATGCCCGGGTAAAGTTTCTACTACTAGAGAAATTGAGAGAAAGATTATAAATTTTGAACGAAACTCAAATAAGCTCGTTGACCCAATTTATAGGCCTGATCGATGGCGGCTCGCGACCCGCGTAAACCAAGGCTAACTCTCTCACGGCCCGCGAGAGAGCACGTGTCGAGTATTGGCTTGGCCAGTCATGGCCCTAGCCTTGATGAGTCACATGCCACGTGGCACTATGCCTTGTCCGACAAACCTAGCTAAGGCAGTCGCGCCCGCGAGCGACTCCTGTACTTGGTTTTTCTGGATTTTTATAACTATAAGGGTATTTCAGGTCCGTTTCACACATACGGGGTATATTTAGGAACGTTTAGGGTCACGTTAAGGGTTCTAGGAGGGTTGTTATATAAAGTGACTTATCAACACGGGGTGGAATATTCATTGCCGATGGACGAAATGTTGAAGACAAAGAGACTACATCTTCTTGAATAACTCTGTGATTTACCACCTTCTAACGATGCAAGATCGAGGGTTGTCATGATATTTAAGTGTAGGCTGCAGCAAAGACGAGACGAGATGATGGCGTTATACACCAATGCAAAATATGATGATGATGATGAATATGAAGAAAGTGATGAACAAAGAGATGGGTATATCTCTGATGTAATATCATACATAGAAGACTATTAGTTTGTTTTGATTTCGTTTTATTATAATCTTATGAAATATTAATGAATTATAATGAATTATTAAGAACGCCATGAACACCAAAAAATTTACCTCTATAACATATATGGGATTAATTCACCTGGGAACGCCATAAACGCCAAAAAAAAATATCTATGTGACACAAAAACGATTAATTCAACGAGACAGATCTAAATAAAGAATAGTAAAAATGCCAGGTAGTTACTGAATCTAACTAAACGCCAAAAAATTTTAGACGCCAAAAATGAAGCAGTATTGTGACACGCATTGGGAAAAAGAAGATTAAAAAGACTAAAAAGCCCCTCCCACCCTGATTATATCTCGCCCCGCGTGCTCGATCAGGATGCGTTCTCACCGTTCTCATACTTTTAAGTGTTTTTTCCTGATCCCGTTTCTATATATATATATGATCGAATTCATTATTTATAACATCTACGCATATGGAAGTTACGTGTACTTTATATATCTTATATAAGTTACACCTGTGTTAGAAAACATTTAAATCAAATTCAGTAACCTATAACACCTCACCGCCACCCAAAAACCTAAACACCCATCCTCCACCCCCCCCCTCCCCCTTAAAAAAAAACTATCCTCCACCAAAAACCTAACCCCCCCACCCTCACCACCCCCCTCCAAAAAGAACTAAAAAAACCGAAACCCCCCACCCAAGCTAAATGCTAAAAAGTAAATCCAAAAACTAAATGCTAAATTTTTTTTTACTGTTAAATTGCAACTTTTTATAAAAAAATCAAAAAAAAAGTTGCAATTTTAATGGAAAATCAAATAAAAAGTATGTGTTTTTTAAGTTTTTTAAGTAGTTTTGATTGTGTTCACACCGGTTCTTGCAGTTCTCGCAATAAATGGTGGCTCCTAAATAATCTTCACCCCCTCTCTCTCTCTCCATATATATATATATAAACGGGATCAGGAGAAAACGGTTGGAAGTGTGAAAACGGTGAGAACGGATCCTGGTCGAACACGTGGAAGGGGGCGCTAAATGATATGAAGGGGCACGATTGTAACTGTCCACGTTCCTCTCAATAAATGCCGTTATAATTTCGTTTCAAACAAAATTCCAAAAAATTTCGTATAGCAGTTACCTCATCTCCAAGCTTCCGAGATCTATGGCGTCTAACGTGGATTCCGTTCTACAAAGTAATATTTGATGGCGTTTTCATATGTGTTCCAGCAAATCATGCAACAGATATGACGTTTTTGTGCATAACATGTTATTAAAGGCAATTATTATAACTCTGGATGTTTGTTGTTTGGTGTTTGGCGTTTTTGCACCTAATTATAGAGAATAACGTATTTTTTTATTAACTGGAAGGTACATAACAAACCATAGAAGATCACACACACATTAACGCCAAAAAAGAATACTTTTTAGTCAATAAAAATACTTTATTCCTCTAATTAGGTGAGGATTAAGTCAATATATTTTGCTGAATGAGATGGAGAGCATTCTTAAGTGAGGTTTAACTCACTTAAGAATGGCGTTTTACTTATGAGTTTGGCATTTAGATAAAGATGGTGTTTCATCTAAAAGGGACTGATGTGTATGGCTTGTAGTTTAAGGCGGGATTTTTAATGACGTTTTACTTATGAGTTTGGCGTTTTATTAGAGCAGTCAAAAGACCCTTCTACCCTTAATGAAGCGCGTCCATGTAATAAAGTTGATGTTATTTACGAAAACACCACTGTGCCAATTTAATCCATTGCTTGTTTTGATCCAATGGATGAGGGACATTCTCACCGTTTTCACACTTATAGGTGTTTTCTCTAAATCATGCCCCTATATATATATAATTCGGTTCAATTAAGAAATAACATTAATTGTGAGAATCATGAGAACTTCTATTTCCCATGCGAGTTGGGCCACCATTTTTTGCACAAACGTAGATGAAACTGTTATAAACACATCTGTAAAAAAAAACAAAAAAAATTGCAGAGTCGGTAGTTACGTCTGATGTAATCTTTTTTACATCCAACGTAAATTTGCATGCAACATTTTATTTATTTATTAAGCTAAAACAAGTGATTTTTAAGAATTTTGGGAAAAAAATGAAAAAACTTTTTGAAAAACCTAGTTCTCATAGTTCTTACAATTTAATGTGGTCCTCCTTTTACCCTATTCAAACATATACATATATATATATGTGTGTGTTGCGTGTATGTGATGTGTGCATACCCCATCCATGCTTTACCATGCATGTACAACTAGGTTTGCACACCGTACAACTTGAACTTGAACATCTTAAACGTTGAGTGGCCATGGGGGAATGCACATGCAAGTTAATTTCCTTTGGTTGTTTAGTTATTATTATTAGTGAGATAACTTCCTTGAAGTAGTGGGTCAATAATGTTTTATATTTCCTTTATGATTTCCGTTTCCATGTAGCCTATAAATGGCAGTAAATGTTTTAGTATTAGGAATTATGAATGAAAAGTTAAATTAAGTTTTGTTTCTCTCTAAAGTTCTTTCAACTTCTTATCTATTTTTTTTGGATCATTTGATTATTATGATTCAGTTCATATCATATTGTTGAGGACAAGGATTGTTTTGAGTGGGAGGAAATGTTACATGTCACACCCTTGGTTCCATGTATAAGTTTAATTCCTTTATCATGTTTTTTATTTTTTTTTATTTACTTCTAAGTTTTTGTTAATTAGCATGTGAGAAAATAAATACATAGTGGGAATGCCCATATTCTCATGTTACGTAGGGTTAGGACATAGTAGGGTGTTAGTTATTTTGATTTTGTTTCCTATAAAAGAGGATTGTTGGTTTGGAAAAGAATATGCGGAAGAAAATTGATCATTATATCTCTCTAAAATTCTGTCTAGTCTTCTCCCTATTTGCTTTGGTCAACGATTAACCATTGAAACCACAACCGTATGTCAAAAAAAGGAGATGTCCTAAAAAGAATTTTCTCTAGTAATTGTTCGAAAAATGAACATGTGGAATCTTGTGTACTAGAGGTTCTTTTTACAATTATTTGAGCAAGTTGCATGGGTTTCAGATGAGATGAGTGGTAAGTATTTTGTTGAAATTTTGCCTAATGTTATATTTTCAAACACCATGTGGATACATAAAATACAATTTTAGTATGGGTAACCATAACTTTTAACACTAAGCTACGCAATGACAAGTATTCATGTTCTTTAATGTCTTTTCAGTAAAGATAACTAAAATATTGGAACATGTATAATGTATTGGCTTATTCTTCTCGGGTGAAGGCTTTTTGGTATATGGTGTTTTCTTGGTGGGACTTGTCCTTGTAGATAAATTGTGTTTCGTGGTTCAAAAATGCAGAATCTCCTCTCAGTAGGATTCGAACCTAGATGAAGTTCTGACCATCTGTCAGAGAAAAAAGAACGAACGGAAAATCTCACACGAATATGCTACCATAATGGGTATTCAAGAATCAGTACATGCACTCGTGAAAGAAGTCTTGTGTTTGGCTTCTAATTTCGATGGTGAAAAGAAAACTATCACCCATTTCAGCTTTAGATGTTCCAAGAAACCAAATGGCTTTCCCTTTGATATCTCTACTCCGAAAACATGGAGTAAGAAAAAAAATATGGAATGAGTAACATCCCAAAAGATGGCTTGTTTTGATAATGTCTTGAATTCATTACTTGTGTTAATAGTTGTCAAGTAAGGGTGGGCATATGCTATATACATGTCACTTAACAATTAATAATTAACAAACTATCAAGATCACCAAATACAAGGTTCATCAAGTTCAAAGATCAAGATGTGTCAAATGATGAATCAAGACATCAATGATCAAGATTGTAAAATAAATTCCAACAACTTATCTAGTGCAACAAATCACCAATTACAACAATCATAATGTGCAATTAATCATCAAGGGCAAAAAAAACTAAGTGCAACATATTATTAAATATTTCCATATGCAAAAGTAAAAGACCAAAGAAACAAGTGAGGAAGATTCACAGTCTACAAGTTCAAGAATGAAAGAGCATCTATAATCTTCATAGATCAAATCATGACACAACAAGAAAACTGATTGGGGTCTAGAAAGCTAATTAATCAAAACTAAATTAAAAGATAACAAATTATTATCTTTCTCTAATCTTTACTAGCAAAATCCCAATTGAACTAAACAAGTAATTATTGATAAGCGATTGGAAGGAATTTAGTTTTTGAAAATGGAAGGGTCTAGTTGGTGTCTTTCCATTTGTGGGATGTAATCCTGGTGAGAGACAAAGATTTGACATAAACGGAAAGAAAGCATCCATGTTTTACCTAACCACCAGCATGCTTTGAAAAGTAAACATCTATTTTGATAGATGCCAAAGGGTTCCTTTGAAAGATAAAAAATAAGAGGTATAGGTGTGGGAAAGGTGTTGGGCAGATTATAGCCATTACTCAAAAGAGCAAATTAGGTGATCTATATTCGTTGGGATAGAGAGTGGTATCGACCATAGGTCTCTCAGATTTTGTTTTCTTGTTTGTTGTGTTTTGCTTATAAATGCAATCCTCCTCATAACACTTTCAAACACAAATCTAATTTATATCTATCTAGTTCCTTTGAAATTTACATGTCCAATCAAGGAAAGATTTAAGATCAAAGATCAACAACAAAAAGAAAAAGTTCAGCTTCAACTTAAATATTCAAATCTTGTACTTGTGAAAATATCACTAGTGTGTTTGGTGAAATATTTGTAAGGGGTCTCACCATTGATTGGTGATACTATTAGGAATATAGTGTTGGAAGATTGTTCACCATTGTGATGGAGTGGTGTTCAAGAAACCTAAGGCTAGTAACTTCGTGTGTCTAGTAAAGAAGGTGATCACTACCTTAGACTATTGAAGAAACATTAAGACCTATAGAGATAGTGAGTTGAAGAAGTGATCATTGCCTTGGATTAGTGATAAGAGAAGGTTTTTAGTGGAGAAACTCTCTATTGGATAATCGGGGGAATATGACATAGAGTGGATTAGTTAAAATCTACTTGAACCTCCATAAATCGATTTTGTATTTCTAACGCTTAACTATTTACTTTCATTATCAGTCATTATTGTTCAGTTTCACAAGTGTAAACCAATTAAGTTTGTGGTTAATCGAAGAAAAAAAACAAGAAAACCTATCCCCACCCCCTCTATTTTCTACTGATCAAATACCATATGCGACTTAGAAGTTCAAAGGTAATCTTTTTGTTGGTTTTCAGTTAGTAGTTATATCTCCTTAGATGTTTTGGCATGTATTCCTCAATGTTGTGTGACATCTTTAGGATTGTCGCATCTTGCCAAGATGTTCTTTTAGGTGTTCTATTTTAAAGGTTTATGTCTTAAAAATGTGCACGATAACATAATAAATTAGAAAGAAAAACCAATAAAAATAAGGGCATAATTAAGGTCATCATATTTTCTTCATATTTTTTGAGAATTTGAAATTTCTAAACTAATTCCAAAACAAATAGAAGAAACATCACAAATTGCCAAAATTAGCCGAAGGTAAATAGAATTCATTATGTTCATACGCGATGACTCCTTCGAAGACAAATCCCGTAATTATCTTAATTGTAATGTTGCTAGAGATTGTGTGGAACTTCATAGCTAAATTGTTGAAAAAGAGTTTACGATCCCTAATGATCTTAGTGATGTCGTTAGCTTGGCGCAAAAAGTGAAATAAAAGAATGTCAAGAATTGTTATGGGATGTGGCTAGTCCTAGTTGGTTTTAATCAGTTTTGTTCGTAAAACAAGTGGATTGTGCATGAAAAATCAAAAAAATTTTGAAGATAAAACTTGGTCAATTTATTTAGTATTTCTTGAAGAAAAAATTATTCACAGTTTCAAAGTTTAGAATTGATACAAGTCAAGTTGAATAGAGGTAAGTATTTAGTTTTGTGTCTTAAGTTGAGTTTATAATAATGATAGAGTTAAAGCTAAGTGTTGGCGTCAAATACATTTTCTTGTGTTTATGTTTATTGAATCTGGGCCAAGAGATTTTAAAGGTAAATCCATCTAACTAATTTATAATTACTCGATAATATTCTCAGACGTAAAGAATTATAAAAATATTACACATGTTAAAATCAACTTTTTTCTTTAAACAAAAAGATATTCCTATTAAAGTCTATTTACTCTTGCTATCATCGTTTTACAACATTACTTAGATTATTCACATTGGAGTCTATAAATTCTACTTTCTTTATAAATATAGAGACAAAATAGAGAAAACAACTAACACTACAAGAACGTCTCACTTTTACCGACGACACCTTTAGCGGCGACAGGCCAGCTGTCGCCGCTATTGGTCGATCCGCGTCAACCCTATTCCCCAGCCGTTGATCAATATTCTGATCTAACGGTTGGAGATTCCAGAAGCAATACCGGCGACCAGAGATCATTAATAGCGGCGACGGGCTGTCTCCGCTAAAAGTTTGTGGCCCACTTTAATCCCTAGCCACAGAAATCTTATCCTCTTTAACCCTAGTTAGCTTATTATCGGCGACGTATCAGTTAGTAGCGGCGACAAGTGTGTCGCCGGTATTGCTCTGTCCGTAAAACCACAGACAGCGCCTTTTCCTTCCCTCCTACTTCATTTTCCCCCCATTTTCTCTGCGAACCACCGCCGCTACACCGCGTTTTTTGCCCAAATCGGTGAGTTTAACTTTGTTTTTCTTAAATCTCTTCTCTATTTTGTTATTTACATGTTATAGGCTTTAATTTTTGCTCGTTTTTGGGTATATTTGTGTTTATGGAAGAATATTCGGATCACCACCATCTCTTCTCCGGTCACAACCGAAACTTCTCCGGCACCACCTCGTCTCAGCGGTCTTAGTCTACTTGAAACTTGAAAAAAACGGTTAGTTTTATATATTTTTTTTTAAAGATTAGAAATTTTATAATTTTTGGTTTAGGAAGTAAATATGTTGGTGAAAATGTGTATGTTAGTATGTATAATTTTGACGACTTATGTTAGTATGTATAATTCTAAAATGTGTATGTTAGTATGTATAATTTTTAGTTTAGGATGTAAATATGTTTAGAAATTGTATAATTTTTAGTTTAGGATGTAAATTGTATTGTTTTTAGTTTAGAAATTGTATAATTTTTAGTTTAGGATGTAAATAAGTGTATGAATGAATGTATGTATGTAGGTGTATGTTAGTATGTTGGTGAAAAATGTGTATGTTAGTATGTATGTTTGTATAAAGTATGCAAATGTGTATGTAAGGATCAATGTTTGTATGTCAAATGTATAATGTAGGTGTATTTAAAAAAATGAGTATATGAAACTCTATTTATTTGTGTATTTAGGTGTATGTAAGCATGTATGTGGGTATGTAAGTGTATGAATGATTGTATTTATGTAGGTGTATGTTACTATGTTGGTGAAAAATGTGTATGTTAGTATGTATGTTTGTATAAAGTATGCAAATGTGTATGTAAGGATGATTGTTTTGTATGTCAAATGTATAATGTAGGTGTATTTGGAGAAAATGAGTATATGAAACTCTATTTATTTGTGTATTTAGGTGTATGTAAGAATGTATGTGGGTATGTAAGTGTATGAATGAATGTATTTATGTAGGTGTATGTTAGTATGTTGGTGAAAAATGTGTATGTTAGTATGTATGTTTGTATAAAGTATGCAAATGTGTATGTAAGGATGAATGTTTGTATGTCAAATGTATAATGTAGGTGTATTTGACAAATATATATTAGTTAGGAAATGCCCGCCAAAATTGAAATCATCATTTAAAACATAACGAACATAGAAGTATAATGTAGGTGTATTTGACAAATATATATTAGTTAGGAAATGCCTCTTTATACTAAAATCATAATTTAAAACATAACGAACATAGAAAATACCCGCCAAAATTGAAATCATCATTTCAAACATAACGAGCTAAGAAAACACCCAATCGAAATTGAAATCATGATTTAAAACATAACATTCCGCCCAAAATTTAAAACAATCATTAAGAACATAACAAGCTTAAAAAATTGTGCCCGTGTTTGAATTAATCATTTTAAACATAGCGATCTTAGAAATACCCGCCCGAAATTGATTTAGAAATTAATTTCGGGTTGCCCCCGTTTATCTTGGGACTGCTTTTTGAATACTTTATCTCATTTAGGATGTGAATGTGTATTACATGATTGTTTGTTTAAGAAGGATTCGGTTATCATTTTCTCTTTGCTCCTCGGGTATATATATCATTACATATATACTTGGGAGCTAAGAGGAAATGCTGCCGAATTTTTCTTAAACAAACAATCATGTAATACACATTCACATATGAGATAAAGTGTTCAAAAAGTGGGTTTAGCAGCCTACCCTTGTCTTGTTAATCCTAAATTAGATTTTCTTTCAGTTGCATAATGCCTATCGATAAAAGTTGGATTGATTCCCCACGTCATTCACCTCACTACAAGCAAGGACTCGAGTCATTTATCGAGATGTGTGAAAGAGTGATAAAAACCACGATGAAGTTAGATGTCCGTGTACCTAATGTAAAAATTCCGGCTTAATAACTATGGCAGAAATGAAATACCATTTGCGTATTAACAGTTTTTGGAAGGAATGCACTTCGTGGACCTATCACAGGGACACGACTCCAATTGCACAAGTAAACGATGTTGCGCCACAAGACGGTATGGTAAACGTTATTGAAGACATTAGGGGGGAGCGTATGGAAGAAGATACATACCTTTACCAAGAGAACTCGAATGGAGATAGTAGCGGTGTTGTTGATGATTTTGAAAACCTGATAAAGGAAGCTGAAACAGAATTATATCCTGGTTGTACTAAGTTCTCTTCTATCGACTTTTTAGCAAAGCTTTTGAATATAAAGGATACGTACCATTTTCAAAATGAAGGAGTAGATCGACTCCTCTCGTTGTTGCGAGAGTCAATGCCAGAAGGCAACAAGATTCCCCCTTCGTATTATGTAGCTAAGAAGACATTTAAGAAGATTGGTTTGGCATATGAGATGATAGATGTGTGCACAAATGATTGTGCTCTCTTTTGGAAAGAAAACGAGTCCTTGCAAAATTGTCCCGTTTGTAATGAGAGTCGATGGGTCGATAAAGACACAAAAGGCACGAAGGTGGCTCGTAAGGTGTTGCGATACTTTCCTTTGACGCCTAGACTACGACGTTTGTATTGTTCAAGGCACACAGCGAAAGATATGATATGGCATAGTACCGGACGATCGGAAGTTGGGACTATGCGTCATCCAGTTGATGGATCTGCATGGCAAGACTTTGATAAAAAGTACCCAAACTTCGCGATGGAGCCACGAAATGTTCGCTTAGGGCTTGCAGCTGACGGTTTTAATCCTTTAACAACGGTAGTGGATCCTCGACTCATAGCACGTGGCCGGTTATACTCACCACATATAATCTGCCTCCCTGGCTATGCATGCGAGAGTCCAGATTCATGTTGACCTTGTTGATTCCTGGCCCTAAATCACCGGGGAAAGACATGGACGTTTTCCTTAGACCGTTAGTGGATGAGCTTAAGCAATTGTGGCAGACAGGTGTACGTACTAAAGACGCAGCAACAAACACATACTTCACAATGAAGGCGGCGTTGTTATGGACCAAAAATGACTTTCCAGCCCGTAGTAGCCTATCAGGTTGGAGCGGACAAGGCTACATGGCATGCCCAACTTGTAACCAAGACACTCCTTCAATACGTGTAACTGGTAAATGTGCTTATGTTGGTCATCGTCGGTTCTTAGATGCCAACCATCCTTGGAGAACAAGTCTCGACTTTAACGGGAGACCCGAGACACGAGACCCTCCGAGACAGTTTAGCCCAGCTGACATAGAAGCTCAACTAGGTCGTTTAATTATCGTCTACCAGGCAAGCATCCAGATTTTGGAGGTAGGAGGATAACCCGGTCAGATTTCGAGTTGAACTGGTCCAAAAGAAGCATATTTTTTGACCTTGAGTATTGGTCTTCTCTGCAGCTGAAACATAACTTAGATGTAATGCATATAGAGAAAAATGTGTGCGACAGCTTGCTCGGTACTCTTCTGATGAACGATAAGAGCAAAGACACGCCAAATGCGCGGTCCGACTTGGAAAAACTAAACATTCGGCCGTCACAATGGCTGAAACAATCGGGTGGCAAGTTCTTAAGTCCCCACCCAAAGTACTCATTCAAGTCCGATGATCGAAAACTTTTTTGTCAGTTTATAAAAAATGTTAAATTACCAGATGGGTTTGGATCTAATATCAGTAAGAGGGTGACAGATAACAATGCTAACATTACCGGGTTGAAATCTCATGACTGTCATATCCTCATGCAACGTTTGATACCGATTGGGGTTAGAGGGCTTTTGACTAAAGATACATCTACACCAATAGTAGACCTTTGTATGTTCTTTAAGCAACTTTGCTCTAGAACACTATCGGTGGATGATATGAAGAAAGCAAAGGATGCATTGTTACCATCTTATGCAAGTTAGAGATGATCTATCCACCTGCGTTTTTTGACATTATGGTTCATTTACTTGTGCATTTACCTGATGAAGCGATTGCGGGTGGTCCAGTAGCTTTTAGATGGATGTATCCATTTGAAAGGTACATGAAAAAACTAAAGAACTATGTTAAAAACCCGGCAAGGCCTGAAGGTTGTATAGCTGAGTGTTATGTGTTTGAAGAAGCTCTAACATTTTGTTCAATGTACCTTAAAGATGTTCAGACTAAGTTCAATCGCCCAGATAGAAACGATGATGTCGTTGTTGAAAAAAGAAAGTTATGGGTGTTTGAGTCCAAATGTCGTTATGTTGGCGCAAGAAAGGAGAAATATCTATCATTCATCGAAAAAAGCAAGATGGAATGGTTTGTCCTCGAAAACTGCGCAGAAGTTAGGGAGTACATGAAGTGAGTGCTTCTATCTTTAACATTTCATAATCTGTTAATTGGTATTTTTCGTTCCTTTCTTATATTTGTCATCAATGTAGTGAATTCAAACATACACATCCCCATGATGATCTTAAAACCAAATTTCCGGGATGGTTTCTCCATAAGGTATAATACATATATAACACTTATTACTCTATACTTGCTAGGTAATACATATATAACAAACATTATTACTATATATTTGTTAGGTCCATTCGATGAAAACACAAAATTCTCCAGAATTCCACCCGGAGTTGTATGCTCTTTCAATTTGTGCGAAAATGACTGCTTACACTTACACTGCTTGCATAGTCAACGGTGTTAGGTTTAAGACACTTGAACGTGATGCAAAATGCGCAACGCAAAACTCTGGGGTGGAAGTGGTTGGAGAGAACGGTGTGAAATTTTATGGCCAATTAGAAGAAATTATTAAGTTGCGTTATACAAATGATTATTCCACTGTCCTATTTCGGTGCAAGTGGTTTGATACTCAAAGGGGTGTAAACCATGACAATAATATCATCAGTATAAGCACTGAACATGAATGGGACAAAGACGATCAACTCATATTTGCTTCGCAAGCCAAACAAGTGTTCTTCATCCAAGAAACGTCTCGAAACCAAAAAAAATAAACATAGGTGGGTAGTCGAAAATGTTAATCATCGAAGAATTTGGGATCGGCCATTAAGTGATGACCGCGTCAATAAGGTTCAAAATGTTGGCAAACGCTTAGAAGATAGTGACGTTGTTGACAACAACTCTTCATCTGACTGTCCACTTGTCATTGACTTGACCCAATACTTTCAAATTGGATCTTCTCATGTTACTGCGGGTGAGCCTTCAATTGAAGTTGATCCCCCAACGGCCACCGTCGATGAAGTGTTTGAAGTCGAGACTGATTCTGATGAGGTCGAGGCTGATTATGATGAGGATGATCCCGATTATGTGGAGTCTGACTAAAAGAAAAGTTATTGTAATTTTTATTGATTTGTAATTGATAAACACTTGTTTGAAATATTTATTTGAATTTGAGTTACACTTGTTGTACTTTCCCTTAATTTGTATTAGATACACATGCTGTAACATTTGTAACTTTATAGGGATTATGTTATCGATACTGTTGATATTCGCGTATCTGATGGCTGATGTGGCCCCCTGGGGACATGGGGGTGACGGCGCTGGTGATCCACCGATTCCTCCTGGTGGATTTCGTGGCACACACGAGACAGACGGTAAGTCTTTTACTAAATTATTTTGTAGTCCTTATATTTTATATATTATAAATGTTGTTACTAATTATTTTTGTTTTAATTGCAGCGGTTCCCCCGAAGAGGGTTAGGGGGAAAGCAAAAAACGAGAAACTAAGGCGTCTGGTAAAAGTGGGGGGGGCCTGTATCGCTTACGTTTGACAGGCATGTGACGTATACCCCTGTTGGTAAACAAGGGATATGTTTTCACGGGAGGCCGGCCTGTATATGTGGCGGTCCATCCCCTTCGATAAAATTGGATGGGATAACGTTGAACAACATTACAAGGATGCCCTCATGAACCACTTACGGGTAAATAACTTATATGCATAAAATTTTATCAAATATTTAAGCACATGCAAATCTAATTTATATATGATATTTTAACTTTTTTATTTAATTTGTAGGAAAATTTCAATTTTGATGAAGTGGAACGTGATATAGAGGCCAAAAACTTGACGGGTGGCATTAGGGCTGTGCTTATGAAGCGGTACTCTGACCGCAAGTACGATGCTAAAAAATTATTTAAGAGCAAGGGAGGTTACAATGATCTTGAGAGTGCAAGGGCATTCCATCCCAAGGATATGCCCTATGATAACTGGTTGAGAACCATCGAAGGTTTCCGGGAAGCTAAATATATTAAAAGAAGCGAGGCCAACACACTAGTACGCGAGAAACAACAATTCCCATACCATGGGGGGACATCTTCGTACGGTAGCACCGCCTATAAAAATGTAATGTTTTATGTATGTGTGCGTGTGTGTAAGCTTTTGTTTATTTAATGTCTAATCTAAGTTTAATGTTAAACAGGATATGGATTGGGTACCTATGTATGCTAAAACCCACACGGACAATCAAGGGAATTGGGTTGATCCGGTTGCTGAACAAAATTACGTAAGTATTTCTTTTAAGTATTATTTTCTATAACAAATATATATATATATACACACACATATATTTAATCATCTTCGTAAAATACAGCGGAACATACAACATGCCACTAGTGAATGGAGCGGTGAGGGTCCGCCAATTGCCCCGTATCAGGAAGCGTTGGGTGAGCGGCGAGGATGGTACCGCGGGATGGGGCCTAAACCTTCTACCAACACGTCCTCGCACTCGTCATCTAACATGTCGTCTTCGCAAGCTCGGACGCAAGAACCCTTTTCCGAGGTAAACTGCGCAATTTAAAAAATGACAAACGAACGCATGGTTCCTTGTTAAATATATGTTGGTAGCGTTAATTAATATGCTAATATACGTTTTGCTATCTATTATTGTAGGATTTTGTTAACAGCTTGTTCTAAACCCCGTCATTTTTGAACCAACTTAACAACTATCTTGCTTCACAAGGAAAAGGAAAAGGAAAGTCAAAAGACTACGATTCTGACAACTTATTCGATAATGAATCCGACGATGAACCCAACGATAACGATGACGATGAGTGACTTGTTTTTAATGTATGCTTTGGATTTAATTAAACGTTGTAGGATATAATGTACAACTTAATTAAACGTAGTTTTTAATTATATTACCTTTAGTATATGTTGATTATGTTCATTGCGTATGCTTGCGTTGTTTAAAAATAGGCAGGTTTTGTTTTTTCGGCCGTAAAACTGGCTGGGCAGCTGTATATACAGCTGCTGTATTAAAAAAAAAAACAGACTTTTAGCGGCGACACGTGTCGCTGCTATTGCTCTTCTCCCTTTACCGACGAAAGTCAACACCGGCGACACTTTTAGCGACGACATCTGTCGTCGCTAAAAGTGCAGCATCAATACCGGCGACAGCAATCATTACCGGCGACAACCGGTCAATAGCGGCCCAGCAATACCGGCGACGCTTTACCGGCGACATGTCGCCGCTAATAGTCAATAGCGGCGACAAAAGGGGTCAATACCGGCGACAACCGTCGCCGCTAAAGGTGCCCTGTTCTTGTAGTGTAAAACTCACTACATTTTAACTTTTATAACATAGAAAGTTATATAGATATCGTGAGTGTATAAAACTAAGAAAAACAATACGTTTGTGACTTAGATATAGATAGAGATAGAGATGTAAAGTCTGATATGAGATGTTTTAAAAATAAACATGGTTTACAGAAAATTATGTTTTCAATTAAATTATGGATTAAGATCAAATACAAAGTGCAAAATAAATAAGAAGAGTAAGAATGATTTTAGTCTATTGATATTACATTTAGAGGGTTGATGTTAGTTTTAGGAATAAAGAAAATAGTGGTAGGGCATAAAAAGAATCTTACATTTATTGAATTTCTCTGTTCACATGCAAGACACATGTCAATTCCTCCCATCAATTTAAAACGTCCATAACTTTTTCATACGACATTCAAAATAAATCAACATAATAACCTATAAAATAATGTATGACACAATGAAGATGGTATTATATTTGGGTAATGTTATATAACATTCATAACAATTAACATATGTGTGTAGTGGTTATTAGTATTATAAACATAATTTACATTAGTATTATTATTATTTGTATTAAACTTATTCGTATTAAGTATGTATGTATATATGAACGAGTACAATTGAACAAGTATGTTGGTTAAGTAACGCCATTTAAGATGACGGTTACTCCCGCCAAAATTAACTACCTTCATAACCGTTCTTGTATATTGTATATATAGGTATTACCGGCAATTATTACCGGTTACCAAGACAATTTCCTTTACACAAAATTGTCCATCGTTTGTTCTTACATTTTCGTGTTATATCGATCAAATGTATTCGTATAATTCCGCTGCAAACAATTCTGATATACAAGAAAGTGGTATCAGAGCCAGTTATTCAATCAATGACAATCTCAGGCCAACCTCTTCAATGATGCCATGTGCACACTGTTCAGAAGAAAGACGAGAACGAAGAAGAATGGAACGTCGCTGTTACTACTGCAATATGCCTGGTCATCAAATCTCTTCATGCCAAGAGAAAGAAAAGGATGAAGAGAATCAATTACTACGACAAGCGGTTGATGCAGGAACTCAGAAAAACGCTGAGGAAGAGAACAATCATCAGATTGAAGGCCGACTGGAATTTATTATGGAAGGAACCGAGGGAGGATATTGGTCCGATATATGGTATGTCAGTAAGTCTCTCAAACACCATTTCTCTAGTAACATAGACATGTTTAAACGCATAAAAAATATGTCTCATGTCGAAACTGTGACTGGAGAAAACCATTTTTTCTTCAGTAGAGGCATTGGTGAGGTAGATGTTGTGTCCGGGTCTGAAAATATACGCATTCATAGTGTATT
Source organism: Helianthus annuus (assembly GCF_002127325.2). Classification (NCBI taxonomy): domain Eukaryota; kingdom Viridiplantae; phylum Streptophyta; class Magnoliopsida; order Asterales; family Asteraceae; genus Helianthus; species Helianthus annuus. The sequence goes on from NC_035434.2 coordinate 149,022,949, forward strand.
CTACACAACAGATATAGACAGAAATGTCTTGAGTTTTGATCAGTTAATAACTCAGGGTTATACAGTAAGATTCATGGGAGAGAAATGTAAAATTTATCTCATGTTTAGCATGCCTTTAAACAACAGAAGGAATAGTAATTCAGGAATCACTACAAGAAATTGGGGTGTTTACCTACACATGTAAATGTGTGGGTATTTACCTACACATGTTTTTATATGTGTTGGTAATAGTTGATGATATATTTTCATAATAAATTAACACTTAATATGTGTTGGTAACACATTTTAGTCACACTTGGTGTTGGTGGGAAAATTTCCCCCCTAAAATTGCCTATACATGTAGCAAATTTTTGTCATGTGTAGCTAAATTATCTACACATATGTAAAAAAAACTAATATATATGTAGGTAAATGATTATGCTTACCAACACATAAGAATTTAAAAAAATATGTAGATAAACTAAGTTAATTTATACTTTTTTTTTGAAAATGACGTGGCAAATTAAATACCTACACATATTTAAAAATGTACAATATGTGTAGATATTTAATACATATAAAATAAATAATTAAATCTTTTTTAAAATGACGTGGCAAAAAAATATCTACATATAGTGTGGTTAATGTCTACACTTTAAAATATATTTACCAACACATCAACGTTTTTTTTCAAAACAAATTGAGATCAATACCTACACATCTTCAACATTTACCTACACATAATATTACCTTTACCTACACATAAGATTACTTTTACCCAGACATATATTCATGCCACGTCAACTGCCATGTCGGATGCCACATCAACTGCCACGTCGAATGCCACGTCGGATGCCATGTCATCTACCATGTCAGCTGCCACGTCAGATTCCACGTCAGCTGCCACGTCAGATGTCTTCTAAACAAATTGTTGTACTTTTAACCACACATATAAATGGCTTTTAGCCACACATATATGTGTAGGTATAGCTTGCTATATGCCTACACATAACTTATGTGTGGATAATGACCTATATGCACAGTCATGAGCCTACACATCATTACACTTGTTTTATGTGTAGGTAAAGAAAACTAACAACGCATTATATGCTTTTTCCCACATATACTTTATGTTGGTAAAGAACCAAATTTCTTGTAGTGAATGACCAGAGAAGAAGAAATAGGAGAATTAGAGAAACAGAAAGTGATAGAAAGGGGTCATGAACACGAGAAGTATAAAACTGAATTTCTAAACGAATACTTTAAGAAACTGGACATATCTACATGTGAACTGGATTGGAATATTCTAATCTTACAAGCAATGAAGTTCAATGATTTTAGAGATTGTAAGGCCCTGTTAGATATGCTTGAAGACGTTGATTACTTTCTTAAGTACAAACACTATCTCGAAATCACGTTTGAGAGGATGATAGAATGGTTTCTTAGAGTAAAATGAGAAATTCATTCAAGGCCGCTGCCTGCTTTTGCTTCAAACAATCGGAAAGTAGGATTGTTGGACCTGTATATGGCAGTGAAGAGGGAAGGTGGTCACCGGCAAATTACTGAAAATGGTATGTGGGCAATGATAGCGAAGGATACGGGTTTCGAATATGAAGATGGTGAATACATGCGTCTGATTTATGCTATGTATCTGGATGTACTTGTATACTACTACAAGTTCAAGGTAACACAGGAAAGGGCAATCGGAAAGGAGGATGAGAAAACAGTAGATCCTAGACAAAGCAAGAGTGATGGAGATAAAGAAGTAATAACAGATGAAGTTCAAACGGAGACAGCCGAATGTTCAACTAGTACCGGAGCAGTAGAGAAGGAAGTCAGTCATTATGCATTATTTTCAAATCAAACAGGTAGAGTTAGCGGGTTACAAGAGCAGTCAGAAGCGATTCAGGATATAGTAGGATATAGCTGAAGATCACTATGTTTTCTATGGAGGTAGTGATTGGCATGGTCTCAAGAAACTTCAAAGGAAGAGATTCGATTTCTCAAGGGCAAAGAAAGCCGTAAACGAAGCAAATAACAGCGTACTCAAGAACTCTCTTAAACCAAATTATGTTTAGGGGAGAGTATTAGTATTATAAACATAATTTACATTAGTATTATTATTATTTGTATTAAACTTATTCGTATTAAGTATGTATGTATATATGAACAAGTACAATTGAACGGGTATGTTGGTTAAGTAACGCCATTTAAGATGACGGTTACTCCCGCCAAAATTAACTACCTTCATAACCGTTCTTGTATCTTGTATATATAGGTATTACCGGCAATTATTACCGGTTACCAAGACAATTTCCTTTACACAAAATTGTCCATCGTTTGTTCTTACATTTTCGTGTTATATCGATCAAATGTATTCGTATAATTCCGCTGCAAACAATTCTGATATACAAGAGTGGTAACGTTACATATCTCCATTTTGGTAAAAAGTTTTATAGGGTTTTGGTGGAGAGTATTTTTTGGTTGAGTTGGTTGGGTGTATGAATATGTGTATATATTTATATATATATATATATATAATTAATAAGTAAGCTCTTTGTTTTTGATTTTGACCGTTGCCAACAGTCTGATTATCAAACCACATGCCCAAAATGCCGTAATGGCTACGCGGAGAACAAAATTTTGAAGCCATAGCGTGAGAGGGGGGCGGTGTTCCTGGCACGATTAGGTGCTATGACCCGAATCACGGCTGGATCACGGTTCACTACACTTGCTCTTAAATTATATAGACGAAGATATTTGCTCAAACTAGAATCTTCTTACAATTCAAAGTCTAACCAAAGGTCTCTTCATTTGCATGCTATTTCCAGAAAACTTGTCCCTAAAAATAATATGCACTTGAGCAAATTCAAAGTGAATAAATCCATTACTATAGAAAAATAGTTTCACCACAAGAAAATCATTGACGCGAGATTATCACAGACAAATAAAACAAAACCTCCAAAATTTGTCCAAAATGATCTCCAAAAAGGCGTAAATCATATAAAAAATTGATACTTTTAGGCTTCGTCGATAATCATTCCCTAATTATCCATGGATTACCGACGAACTTATACAGATAAGATTTCATCTATTATTTTCTTTGGGTCTGCATTATTTGTCGGGTAAAGGAAATTTGTTACACATAAGTTTGAAGACGAGCAGAGAATTGAGGTTTTTCTTATGAAATGTCTGTCCATAATTTCGTTTACATATATACTCTCGGGGCCTCTATAACTTTCACTCGTTCTCGGTCTAATATTGTTGGAATGACATAATGTTGGATGAAATCAGTGGTCTCGGAATAAAATATTCCAAATGTGATGTTGAATAATTTATATTTGTTAGTGGCAATTTGCATATCTATTTTTATGCATAGCATGAAATAAGAATTTCATATGCGCGGGTGTGTTGCTCATGCAATAATACAAAATGGTTTTCACATCATCTGGAACTATATATTATTAGAATTTGTGGTCTCGAAATGTTCGGGCCTTTAACTGTCCCAAAATCAAATCATGTGTATTTTGAAACCTATAAAAAGGCTCATTAACAATGAGTTACTGGACTTGGGATATAAATAGGTCCCAAAATGATTTGTATTCGGGTCTATGAGTGTCCCAGAATTAATGCTTCATGGAAAAATAGTCTGGATTGTTTTTTTTTTATCCAAAGAAGTTTCCCAGTCTACTAGTTTTATTTTCATTTCTGTTGCATAACATTTAACATAACTCAGAAAGTTGCATGATAAGAGACTCCATCCTTTTCTTGATTCTTCATTAGCGAATGGCAAGTATATGTTGTCACTAATATTATATTGTTAATTTTTCTCAATAATATGGGATGTAAATAGCTAAATACATTTGAGTTTTTATTTTATATATAACGGCTATTAATAAGTGAATATTGTATGTATGAGTTTTTTGTTTAATATGGATATTATTCTTATTTGTGTATTTTATAAATTAGCGATTGGGGATTCTAATTTTAGTGTTTATGATATGTAGAGAATAAGAGTTCCATACCAATGCCAATGAGTAGTCGTGGAGTGGTTGAGAAAAAATTTGGTGTTTTTTGTGATTCGGGTTTGATTTTCACTCTCCCCAATATTTTATGCGGTATCCAGATGAATGGGCGAATACGGGTGACGTCGGTTCGTCTTGCATTGAAGGCTAAGTTTTACCGATTATTCCACTGTCGTGCTTTCGCGCGGATGGGGTCGGGTTTCCGCGTATCTGGGAAAGCCAAGGGGCTGACACCGGTCGAGTAGTGGACCTTGGCCACAGCGCCCTGTTTCACGATTGTTGACACCTCATTTCTTGCCATAAAAAAAAAGAAAAAAAAAAGAAAGAGTCCCATACCAATAAAAAGGAAATAAGTACGTAGGGTATATATTGATCTTTTAATGCGCTAGAATATTTAATGATTTACATAAAACTTCACACAAAATAGTAGTCAAAGTTTTGAAGCGTTCTATTAAAGTCATAAAGTTTTTTTTTTTTTTTTAATTTCTCTAGGGTCACTTAACTTTTTATTAAGCATTTCAATGTTTTCTGATTTCTTTTACGTTAAATTGTTTTTAAATTGAGTGCGCTAAATGAAAACATGTATAAATTTAGTTACTATTTAGTTTTTTTTTTCAACTTAACTAAACCGGACAATTATGAAATGTGGTTATTATTTAATATTTTTTTCTTTACTATTATCTAATACGTTAAGTTAATTTGCTTTAAAGAAAATTACTAAACATTAATATTAACAATAATAATAATAATAAAAGAAAAACTTTAAATGACTTCAAGTAGCATAATTAGGAAACTTGGTTATTATCGTATAAGTTATACTAACTTAAAAATTAACCACTTTAAAGAACCCAAGTAAATCAAAACAAACCTAAAACCCAGAGTCTAATGATTAAGTAAGTATATAAACTAAAAGTCTAAAACATCTAGTTGATGTGTACAAAATGTAACATATAAATTACCTCAAATATAGCATAAAACTAACCCTTTTTAGTACTAATGTTAGAAAAGTGTGTATTTGTCTTCCTTTTGTATTTTCAGGATTATATGAGCTCAAATGAACAAACTAAGCAAAAAGGCAGCTAAATCTAACATAAATACAAGAAAATGAACAAACGTGGCATGTCCGACCCCCCGACAGCATCTTCCCAAGCAAAAAGAAGAGAACAGAAGGCTGAACACGCCCCGTGTTCAGTGAGCACGGGGGCGTGCCCAAGTGTCTGCAGAAGAGACAAAGTTGTAGAGGCTTCTATCAACCACCACGGGGGCGTGCCCAGCGGACACGGGGCCATGGTCAACTCTAAGATTCGCAGAATCTGAGGAAATCTTGATAGTACAGATACGCTTCTGCACACGGGGTTGTGCCCAGCGGACACGGGGGCGTGGTCAACTAATGCAGATAAACTGCAATTAATGAAGAAAGAGAAGATGGGTGGACACGGGGCCGTGCCCAATGGAAACGGGGCCGTGTCCGTGCTTCTGTGCAGGCTATAAATAGGGATGCTTGGCATTGCAAACCATCCCTTGGCACACCACCTCTCTCACACTTCACCCACCCACCACCACCATCACAACACCATCATCCACCACCATCATACATCACCCATCATAGAGTGTGTGAGTAGTCTCGGGATTCAAGATTGATCGTAAGAGTTCTTGACAAGTGTTTAGTGTAATACTTTTTATTTTTAATCTTTTCGCACTTTTATTTGGTTATGTATTAATGACTTTAATAACTAGTTTCTTATGTTGAAGGTGAATCTTCCTTATCATTTGTCTGTGGTGTCTTGGCATTATTTGAATGTTTATATAAATAAAAAATTTTCACCATTCATATCTCCACGGTCTATATGGAAATATGTTGGCTACCTGGTCGGGGGTTAAGGGAATGGTTTGGTAAGAGTCTTGCCTTGTTCAGTGTATAGATCTTGCAAGGACCTAGGTCAAATTTAGTAGGACCTCCTTCAATACTCACCGGTTGTCACACCCCCAAATTACCACCTAGGGAGTGTCCCTGATAGGCGTGTGACGTACCAATAACGAGCCACCAATTACATTGAACCCATACAAGTTATAATTAAAAATCCCATTATTAATAAAAACATCCTCAATAAGTTTAAACGAAAACCAATAAGTTCAGCGGAAGCAAATAGTAAACGAAATTAAACTGTTTCAAAAATCAAAGTATAGTATCAAGAAATCAGTCACATCAATCCTTCCTGTCGACCCATGACCACTCCAGCTACTTCAGACAGCAAGTTCCCAGATCCAAAGTACCTAACGACCTGCGAGCATGCAACAAGTGTATCAGACAACGCTGGTGAGTTCATAGTTTACGAAAACGTTGTTTACCAAGTATGTAGTTAATCCATTGAAGTTAATTCCGAAAGCAATGTTGAAAACAATGTTGATAATACCCCAATACAAGACGACTTCTGATTATTTTGCCCTTTCTCCAATGCTCCTATCAAAGCATTGGTCATGACTAGGTCATTAGTTCAACACCCGTTCTCCCAGATACGGGGTGAGGTTGCCAAACCTAAGTAGCGCTACTAACTAATACCATGTTACCTTCCTGGTAACCAAACAACACGGAGGGACTTTAAAGGTGATAGGAAGAGTATATTATCCAACATTCCCGTTTAACCCAAAAGACATGTCCCTCCCAGGAATACCCACTGACTGTCCCAACCACCGGGACGCATGCTCAAAAGATGAACTCACCTTTGGTTTGCTCGGTAGAATTTGCTACTTGTTATTCAGTAAATCAACACGTCCTAAAAGGTTACCAGTTATAGTCAGTTTACATGCACTTAGCGTACAACAAATTATCGTATTCGAGGTTTACATCAAGCATATTCTTAGCTCATACAACACACACGTGTAACTCAGTCATGACAATTTATTCACTTCAACGCCTAACCATATTGTACATTCATGTCATATATCCGTTCAGTTTAATCTAATCACTCGACTCATGGCAACATTATCAACATATAATCTCAACCACAGTTATCACCTCTAACCCGATGCGGGCCCTGGCCTAACCTGGATTTCATAACAGTTGCGCGGCCCAGCCTAGTGAACTGCTCAATCGTTTAACAATCAAACCTCCCCTCCCTTGGCTGAGGCCTAATTGTCACAAGGAGTGTGGGCCGATCAATTGGGCCTGCCCGGTTCCCAAACAAAATTCGGTTCCATATTTGTTAATTGTTACAACACCCCCCCCCCCCATGTAATTATCTATCCCACTTGAAACTCAATGCAGCAACTATTTTTTTTTAGTATATTCCTATTCTTTATTAATGTAATGAAATCAATTATAACTAATGGATGGCATGAGCATACATAACATAAATCATTCTGTCACTTCACATGAAATCAGCCCACTACAAATTATTTGGTCCAATCATGTATTATTGTTGTCAGACATGTTGAATTCATTTGTTTTTCTATGTTACCTAAGGTCTTTAGTCAAACACAGCATGTGATTCAACTAATTAGTTTATAGCCGATCATGGTCTAGTTGTTCATTAAGTGCATGTGCAAACACAATCATTCTTACAATCAGCAGATTATCAAGTTTCGTATAAATCACGTCACTCATTAAAACATTAACATACATCACGACAAAAGTGGCTGCAGACTTCAATATTTACTATTATAATATACTTACACCTCAATAAATTTGGCTAGCAATGGCCGACCACTATTGTTGACCTCATGCTATTACTGGACCAATCTTTGTAGTGGACTGCAAGTTTCATATCATTGGACCATCTCTTACATCTTATATATATATCACTATCATGCAACAACAATACAAACCATTTGCATACTTTAATCATAGTATTCAGTCATGTTTTAATGATACCAAATATTAAATCATGCAACACATATTTTAGACGAATCATTACATCACCGGTTAGCCCTTATCCATATACACCCAAATTAATAAGCACATGCGATGGCAGGCTAGTCAACTCACAAACAGCAATCATACGAACACATGTATATCATACACAACCTAATCGTTACTAATCGTTCACATGCTTTCCAACCAAGGATTTCCACAATAAAAACAAAGAAATCACAAAGTATAAAGTAACTTCGGCTAGACATCCACTGACCGAGAGTTGTACGGTGGGAGAGGAGATGACCGGAATCAAGGGGGGGTGGGCGTCTGCGTCGCAAATCAGGTGAGAAGGAGTAGGGTTTAATTTATTATATGTGATCTTGTTACGTATTCATAATATATAAGGAGAAGGAGTCAGGCCTAATGTGTTTACAAACCAAACAAGGGTTGGGCCGAGATTACATAACGGAAAGCGACCCATTGACTTTTCTTTCTACTGAACTTGTATAGGCCCACAACATTGAACGTATAGTTATCCTACACAACTAACCCACATACACAATTACTTAATCACGCTCACACAGAATAGCCCATATAAATCCATAATTAAGAACAAGAAATCATATCTACGTAAATATGGGTTGAATGAGAAGGTTGGGTCGATTGGTTCACACTTGATGGATTGGGCCGAGAGGAAGCAACATATACAAAGAGTGGGCTCAGGTGTTTCGAGTGGGCACAAGTGTGAGGTTGAGGTGAACGTGTGTGCGTGTGGCCCATCTAAATCAACTCGACATCAACATACACAAACACGTTTTTCATTAAACAAGTTTATCATTGACACGAGATTTTAACCAATTAAATCATAGCGAGGAACGCAAACGAGAAATAATAAGGAATCATGATCGCGAGACTAAGAGACACCGACCTTAAAAGTTTGGGTTGTCACATCATCCCCAACTTGAAAGAAATTTCGTCCCGAAATTTAGCACGTAGTTACTGAGGAAGCTAGTTTTGTTAAGCGTTTTCGCGGGGTGTCACATCTCATCCCCAACTTGAAAGAATTTTCGTCCCGAAAATTGATCTAAAACAATGGCTTGAAGTGAGTTCTGACGAACTCGATCTATAGATACCTTACAACGCTTGGGGGGGGGGGGGGGGCTAATCTTGTGATCGGTGGGAATCATGGTATGGTTGTTAGCGTTTTGTTATATCAGTTGCCCATCAAAGAAACAGGGAATTAATGAGGTCCATACAAAGAATCGAGCGAAACAGGGGTCCATTAAACATCCGAAGGATTTGGCCAGCAAATTTGTTGTCTAGAAGTAATTTCCAGTAGTGGTGTATGGCGGCATGGCACAACAGGGAAGTTTGTTATATTGCGGTCGCGCGAGTGTGTCATTTGTCCAATACAGAGTTTGGTGGGTAAGGATTAGTGTTGCAAAACGACAAACGCGTGTAACTGGGACTCTGAATTAAGCCATCATGGTATATCGCTGTATCATCGGTACTCTCGGATAGAAGTGATGCTCTGCGTGTTGTAGGGTTGGGTTTCAAAAGCTGAAAAGACGTTTCCCCGATTTTATTTCTTAGGAATTCACAGCTCCCCGCTATGCTAAGGAGATTGAAGTTGCGAAACCTTCGAAAGTCCTATGATGAAGCTGTGATAGTGTCCAGCGAATCCAAGGGATTGCTGTACCCCAGAAGGAAATCGGGATTTGCATAAGGTCAATTCTAAAATTCCACCTAACGATGTGGAGGTAAACCAGGTAACTCTTTGGAAGACATGTCAAAAATTTCACGAATAACATGAAGATACTCGATCTTCCTTTCTTAAAGTGGCGAATCAGTGACGAGAGTTAGAATAGCAGGGTAGCCCTTCAGTAGACACTTCTGGGCTTTCATGACTAAGACGATGCCAACAATGGCACCATTATGATGATCTTGAACTGACAAAGATTCCCCACTAGGGAGAGGGATACGCACGATTTTCTCTTTACCGAGAATTTTCGCTCAACGACTACGTCAAAACTTACAAGAATATAAGGAAGTAGGTCAATGTCGAACACTTGACCCACGAGATCAAGTTTACAACCAAAAGAACATGTGAAGCTTCTATCGATTTACTACCAGTTAATTATACGACATGCTTATTTACAAGAAAGGTGGGGGTCAGTCCTAATTGACGACTGAACCCTAAGGCACATAACTCCAGTCGAAACAAGAGTCAAATAAAACAGAAGCAGAAAAAAGATCATTCAAAGAAGACGTACCGGTCTCAGCATTGCCATCACTGCGAGTCTCCCCCAGCGCCAATAGTATATACTCCTCCACGTGCTCCGTTCCCACCATTGTTCCCATTGTTGCCGCTCCCAGTATTGTTGTTGTTGCCAGCATTCTGATTAAGCTGAGGGCAATCTCTCTTAAAATGACCCTCATCACCACACTGAAAGCACCCCTTTTGATTTCCATGGTTCTGTTGAGACTGCTGCCTCTCCTGTTGTTGTGGCTGCTGCTGCGGCTGCTTTGGAAGCCAGACTCTGCAATCTTTAGCCATATAACCCACCTTGTTGCACCTATGACATACTCGGGTGCATGGCCCGCGATGGTGGAACATACACTTATCACACTTTGGTAGCTTTCCCGCGTAAGAACCCTGATTTGAATTGTTGCTCTGATTCTGGTTCACAGAGGATGTCTGGCTGAAACTATGGTGGGTGCTGTTGTCTGCCCTTTTCTGAGATTGGCTGGCACTGGTTGTTTTGTCAGTATCGTTCCATTTTCGCTTGTGATCACTAGCAGGTGTGGTAGCTGTAGCAGTCTAGGTAGTAGCAGAAACACGTGGCGGCAAGCTGCCACGTTCGACCTCTTGGTCGGTAATCTTATGTGCTAGACGCACGATACGGGGCAGATTGTCTAAGTTTGCAGCAGTAACGTACCCCTTAACAGCTGGTGCTAAACCCTTGAGATACAACTCAATTCGCCTAGATGGGGGTCGAGACATGTTAGGGCACAAAGTTGCTAAATCATTAGACCTCCTAGTGTATGCTTCAATCTCAGATCCCTCCATTTTCAGATTGTAGAACTCGTTCTCCAGTTTCTGAATCTCGTCACGAGGGCAATACTCCTCTCGCATCAACTCCTTGAAATAATCCCAGGTAGTGGCATTCGCCATCTCAATACCCAACATCTGCACTTGGGCATTCCACCAGGTTAAGGCACCATTCTCCAAAGTGCCTGTAGCATACTTCACACGGTCCCCCACGGGACAGTTGCACATAGCAAATACTGATTCAGCCTTCTCGAACCAACGTAAGAGTCCCACAGCCCCTTCAGTCCCGCTAAAGGTCTGTGGTTTACAATCCATGAACATTTTGTACGTACAAGCGGGTGGATGGTTTTGATTCGCAGGTTGACCTAAAACGAAGGAAGTAAGACGCACAGGTAAGATTCGAGTATACGACACAAGGATAGAAAGTAATTGGCACATATCGTACCAGCCTGGTAAGCCGCTAGGGCTTCAGCTACACGAGTGTTGATCAAGTCGGTTAATTCGGCCTGGGTCATAGCAATGTGACCACGTCCACCACCTCGGCCTCCTCCACGTCCACTCATGGTTCTAAATAAGAGAAGGGAACTATCTTAAGGGTCGAAATGAGGTAAAAGTCGAGTATCACATTGAAATCTAAAAACTAGCAAGTTTACACACAATAGGGCAGAACCCTTCCCACGCTCGTTAAGCCTCACTGGGATTTGCATGCACCTCGCGTTATTATTATGTGTGCACCCATAATAATAAGGCGATTTGCATGCTTATCTCAGTGCCTCTTAACTTGCGCTAAAAGGTTTCCCACATTCAAATAGCAAGCGAAAGGTTTTATGGGATCAAGAATCACAATAGTCGAAGGGTAGTGTCACACTAATAGATCACATAACAGGGGTCGATAACATAAGGGCTCATACTGTTGTGCCAAGTGTGCAGTCACGTGTAATGTTATACATAAGTGTACGCTAGTTATACTATGCAATAGTAAATGAGAAACGAACCTTGCAGTCTGGAGCTGAGTGTCATGGTCGATTTCGGTACTGTTCGGTTATAGTCTGGTTTTATGAAAACGTTTTAAAACCAAGTTCACTATAACCAATGGCTCTGATACCAAACTGTCACACCCCCAAATTACCACCTAGGGAGTGTCCCTGATAGGCGTGTGACGTACCAATAACGAGCCACCAATTACATTGAACCCATACAAGTTATAATTAAAAATCCCATTATTAATAAAAACATCCTCAATAAGTTTAAACGAAAACCAATAAGTTCAGCGGAAGCAAATAGTAAACGAAATTAAACTGTTTCAAAAATCAAAGTATAGTATCAAGAAATCAGTCACATCAATCCTTCCTGTCGACCCATGACCACTCCAGCTACTTCAGACAGCAAGTTCCCAGATCCAAAGTACCTAACGACCTGCGAGCATGCAACAAGTGTATCAGACAACGCTGGTGAGTTCATAGTTTACGAAAACGTTGTTTACCAAGTATGTAGTTAATCCATTGAAGTTAATTCCGAAAGCAATGTTGAAAACAATGTTGATAATACCCCAATACAAGACGGCTTCTGATTATTTTGCCCTTTCTCCAATGCTCCTATCAAAGCATTGGTCATGACTAGGTCATTAGTTCAACACCCGTTCTCCCAGATACGGGGTGAGGTTGCCAAACCTAAGTAGCGCTACTAACTAATACCATGTTACCTTCCTGGTAACCAAACAACACGGAGGGACTTTAAAGGTGATAGGAAGAGTATATTATCCAACATTCCCGTTTAACCCAAAAGACATGTCCCTCCCAGGAATACCCACTGACTGTCCCAACCACCGGGACGCATGCTCAAAAGATGAACTCACCTTTGGTTTGCTCGGTAGAATTTGCTACTTGTTATTCAGTAAATCAACACGTCCTAAAAGGTTACCAGTTATAGTCAGTTTACATGCACTTAGCGTACAACAAATTATCGTATTCGAGGTTTACATCAAGCATATTCTTAGCTCATACAACACACACGTGTAACTCAGTCATGACAATTTATTCACTTCAACGCCTAACCATATTGTACATTCATGTCATATATCCGTTCAGTTTAATCTAATCACTCGACTCATGGCAACATTATCAACATATAATCTCAACCACAGTTATCACCTCTAACCCGATGCGGGCCCTGGCCTAACCTGGATTTCATAACAGTTGCGCGGCCCAGCCTAGTGAACTGCTCAATCGTTTAACAATCAAACCTCCCCTCCCTTGGCTGAGGCCTAATTGTCACAAGGAGTGTGGGCCGATCAATTGGGCCTGCCCGGTTCCCAAACAAAATTCGGTTCCATATTTGTTAATTGTTACAACACCCCCCCCCCATGTAATTATCTATCCCACTTGAAACTCAATGCAGCAACTATTTTTTTTTAGTATATTCCTATTCTTTATTAATGTAATGAAATCAATTATAACTAATGGATGGCATGAGCATACATAACATAAATCATTCTGTCACTTCACATGAAATCAGCCCACTACAAATTATTTGGTCCAATCATGTATTATTGTTGTCAGACATGTTGAATTCATTTGTTTTTCTATGTTACCTAAGGTCTTTAGTCAAACACAGCATGTGATTCAACTAATTAGTTTATAGCCGATCATGGTCTAGTTGTTCATTAAGTGCATGTGCAAACACAATCATTCTTACAATCAGCAGATTATCAAGTTTCGTATAAATCACGTCACTCATTAAAACATTAACATACATCACGACAAAAGTGGCTGCAGACTTCAATATTTACTATTATAATATACTTACACCTCAATAAATTTGGCTAGCAATGGCCGACCACTATTGTTGACCTCATGCTATTACTGGACCAATCTTTGTAGTGGACTGCAAGTTTCATATCATTGGACCATCTCTTACATCTTATATATATATCACTATCATGCAACAACAATACAAACCATTTGCATACTTTAATCATAGTATTCAGTCATGTTTTAATGATACCAAATATTAAATCATGCAACACATATTTTAGACGAATCATTACATCACCGGTTAGCCCTTATCCATATACACCCAAATTAATAAGCACATGCGATGGCAGGCTAGTCAACTCACAAACAGCAATCATACGAACACATGTATATCATACACAACTTAATCGTTACTAATCGTTCACATGCTTTCCAACCAAGGATTTCCACAATAAAAACAAAGAAATCACAAAGTATAAAGTAACTTCGGCTAGACATCCACTGACCGAGAGTTGTACGGTGGGAGAGGAGATGACCGGAATCAGGGGGGGTGGGCGTCTGCGTCGCAAATCAGGTGAGAAGGAGTAGGGTTTAATTTATTATATGTGATCTTGTTACGTATTCATAATATATAAGGAGAAGGAGTCAGGCCTAATGTGTTTACAAACCAAACAAGGGTTGGGCCGAGATTACATAACGGAAAGCGACCCATTGACTTTTCTTTCTACTGAACTTGTATAGGCCCACAACATTGAACGTGTAGTTATCCTACACAACTAACCCACATACACAATTACTTAATCACGCTCACACAGAATAGCCCATATAAATCCATAATTAAGAACAAGAAATCATATCTACGTAAATATGGGTTGAATGAGAAGGTTGGGTCGATTGGTTCACACTTGATGGATTGGGCCGAGAGGAAGCAACATATACAAAGAGTGGGCTCAGGTGTTTCGAGTGGGCACAAGTGTGAGGTTGAGGTGAACGTGTGTGCGTGTGGCCCATCTAAATCAACTCGACATCAACATACACAAACACGTTTTTCATTAAACAAGTTTATCATTGACACGAGCTTTTAACCAATTAAATCATAGCGAGGAACGCAAACGAGAAATAATAAGGAATCATGATCGCGAGACTAAGAGACACCGACCTTAAAAGTTTGGGTTGTCACACCGGTATTGGATGGCGGGGGTACAAACTCTTTGATCCCCCCCCCATATGTAAGCTACTATTAAAATTTTAACCCGGCTACTTAGGATTGTGTCCCTACTGACTCAGACTACTTAGCCGAGGGTAACGTCACCTTCAAAAGAGGGGCCTACCACATTATGCATTAATAACTTAATTAATTATCTTTCAATAATCCAACCCTTAGAATTGTATCCTTGCTGACTCAAACTACTGGGTTGAGGGTAACGTCACATTCAAAAGAGGAGTCTACTACAATAACTAAGATAATCTCTTAAGAGAGGCCACTGATAAGATGACGGGGGTGGAAGAAGCATTGGTCGATCGTATTAATCATTTGACAGTGCGACTAGAGGGATGTCTTCGAGAGGTCAACCGTTTGCACCAAAGGTTGAACATTCTCGCCTCTCCTCCTTTGGTACCAATTATCACCCAAAGGGCATGGAATGTGGCACCGGAAGTCATCATTCCGGCCGAATGGTACGCCATACACCCGGAACCCGCTCGAGACATACTACAAGGGGTTACGGTTGGTGTCACTCCCCCTCCACAAGATGTTGAGGAAAATGAAGCCGCCTTCTTCCTCCTGCGAGAGATAGAAAAATGGTTTTAACAACATCTAGGGAACACCCCTCGGCTCGGAGTTCTACGAAGCTTTTAGATACCGGAAAACTATTTTTGGAATTTTGGTTCCTATTGAAAAAGTAGAGCTCCTTAAGATGATTTTATGTATCACTTGATCTATCTAATTTAGGACCTTTAACTTTTATTTTTCTACTTTGTTTTCAATTTTCTAAGAATATTATATAATTTTCTCAATTAAATGGAATGATGGTTTTAGTTAAAATGGTGTTTGGATGATGTTGTAATGGATAAAACACACTCGGGATGGTGAAGGATACCAAGGGAAACTTGAACCAGCACCCCATGCACAAAAACAGGGCCACCCGACAATTTTTCTTCATTACAGCAAGTTTAGCACGGGGCCGTGCTCACCCAACACGCCCCGTGCCCAACCATCTGTAGAAAATGCCCAGTTCAGGTAATTGGACACGGGGCATGCTCGCTGAACACGCCACCATGCCCAGGCTTCTGTTTCTTTTTACTAACTTCTGTTACTGGCGATCTGAACACGGAGCCGTGCCCAGACACCACGGGGCCGTGTCCAGATGCCCAGTAACATAAATTTTTGCCTTTTCACACCTTTTTACATATTCAATCAACCTAAAAGCTTATTTTTAGGACACATTGAGGACAATGTGTAATTTAAGTGTGGGGGATGCTAAAACCTTGAATCTTGCAAGTCCTAATTACAAGTCATACACAAAACTCTATTGGAACCGCTAATCACCCCAAATTTTTTTTTCAAAAAAAATCAGATTTTTCTTTTACTTGTGTTGGTTTAATTTGGGAATTTCAAGTTCTAAAAAGGTTAAATTTTTACAAATTTACAACCGATAGCGTCGTGATAAAAAGAAAACCAACATAAGAAAATTATGAAACGACATGACAAATCTAGTTAAAATTTGATTATATATACTTAATCACATAAAAATTCATTCCCACAAAAAGTGAGTTTTGAGCATACAAATACACATATTTAAACTAAATGCCCATTTTTCGTTTCTTATGTGAATAGCCGTTTGGTTCTTACGACTCTAAACTTGCCACGACGATACATTCCCGGTCCTTACCAACTTAAACTCGAGTAAGTAAATGATGGAGGCATTAGGACTAACCCTTTTTTATTTCTACACCATTTTTTTTTCTTTTTTTACCACCTACCCAAAATCCCCCTAGTTAACCCCTTTGAGCCTAAACCTTTTCATTTCTTAACCCAAAACAAACACCCTTTTACCCACCAAAACCCTTTTTTATTTTAACCTCTTTATTTTAGTAACAAAGCTCAGTTTTTCTTATGACTTCCTTATAAAAAAATGATGATGATGATGAAGCTAAAAAGAAATAAACAAACAAGTTTATCAAAAAGAACTTTGTTTGAAAAATGGCTTCATCAAAATAAAAAGTTACAAAAAAAATAAAAAGTCTTCCGAAAACCGACGCTTTTTACGCATTTCGCCCTTTTACTAACTACTAACCCAACCACCTATGTGACAACTCGAGTTTCTAAGACTTTCATCCTTACATTTATTGCACATAATTGATTAGATTGATTGTTTGCGCGACTTGTTGGTTTTACAATTGGACACGTTAGTAATACATTAAATCGTATTGTGACTATATATTATATCCGGTGTATTATCAATCGTGTTTATTTAATTGTAGTGCAATATAAGTTGTGAAGTGCAATATGGGGTGGTGTTATATGATTATTGTAGTATACTTATTAGAATATGGAACTTGGATTGTTTACCCTACTCCCCACATAACATGCTTAGCCAAACCAAAACACAATAGTGTTTTCATCAACTGGTGGGCCGGACAAATTAACACAAGGGTTCGGGCCCAGAATTAGTGTTTTAATATATCGGTTCCTCATTTACGTAAGAAGGTTAATCTATAAAACCAAAACCCTAGAAATTATTTTCCCCTCACTTGATGTGCGACGGCAGTGGACACCCCCCTTCGAGGCATCATCCAATTAGATCGAGCTCATTGGTTAGTAATTATCATATTTGTTATTTCGTAATGATGATCTTGTTATGCGTGCAAAGTGCCTACATGTGAATTGTATTAAATTGTGCAATCAGAGCAATAATATCTATGTCATGCATGTGAATTGATGAAAAATGAGGTCCAATAATATTAAGTTTAGGGATGCAAATGTCAACTAGTGCATCTTGATTCTATTCGGCTAGTATATTAAGGTTGAGAATTGAATGATTAAATTAAAGCCTCATGTCAGACTAAAGTGTGGTGATGTTGCTGTTTTGTAATCGGTGGGGTGGGCGGCCAAGTAAAGGCCATTGGCTTTTGAATTTCGGTCCAATGATGTGAGAATTAAGTGTCGAGAATTAATTGATTGCTTGAATTATCAAAGGGCGGCCATGTGGGGGTGTTGTCAGGTTAGTCATCGATTTATTTGTTTGCATGTATGTCATCGATTTGTATGACAAGGAACCATCACAATTATTGTCGGCCATTGTTGTTGACTTCGATGATGATCATGTTTGGTTGTTTATAATTATGATGCCAGATGCTCATTTAGGGTTGTGTGGTAACTGCCTTTTTGCATGAAAACTGATTGTAACCGAAGGATACTTGCCACTCGAAAGATAGTTGTTGTTACTTGCTACTCGAAAGATAGTTGTTGGGACCGAAGGATAGCTTTGACCGAAAGATGTTAGTTATACGAAACATAGTTGTGAACCGAAAGATAACACATGAACCGAAAGGTAGATGTGCGTCGAAAGATAAGGGGGGATTCGAAAGATATTGTAGGTTATGAACATGCTTTGAATAATGGAACATATGTTTGATTTATTTGGCATGCCATGCTTGGTGATGAGTGTTAATAATTGTATTCGTACACGCTGATGATTTAATGTGAAACAATACGTGTTGTGCCGATATGCAAACTGACTGTTATGTGAACATTAAATTGCATGCGTATCATTGCGAACATGAACTGATTCGTTATACGTGCATACAATAGGACATGATTAATTACTTGTGAGTGCATAACCTAGCATACCGAGCAAACCAAGGTGAGTTCACACTCCTACTAAGGCATGGGATTCCCGGGTCGTGGGAATGGGTTAAGGGTTATCATTGACTAAGAACGTACATATGCTTTCCTAGACTATCACCTATCATGGTCCTCGGATGTCAGGACGGTTCCGTAGGTTGGGATAACACCTACGTGGTCACATGCCAATTACTATCCTCGATACAAAGGATACGCACGTAAAACCTACGTGTACGCATTACTTACTTCTTCCGTAGGTTGGATAACACCTACGTGGTCACATGCCAATTACTATCCTCGGTACAAAGGATACGCACGTAAAACCTACGTGTACGCATTACTTACTCCTATCCTCGGTTGTGAAGGATACGTACGTGAAACCCACGTACACCCCCGCGTCTCCTATCCTCGGTTGTGAAGGATACGTACGTAAAACCTACGTACACCCCATACGCGCTACTGTTCTCGGACGAAGAACAGGGATAATACGAATAGTCTAGTGGTCACATAACATGGGAAGCCCCCACCTGTATAACTTACTATTGGCCCAGTAGAGCCACCCGTTACTTACTATTACGCATTTACTTACTGTGAACTCGCTCAACTAGTTTGTTGATCATTCTGTTACATGCCTTGCAGATCGTTAGGTACTTGGAGCTTGCACTGGAGAAGCGGGTCGTTGTGGGCAAGGATCGTGGTTTCAACGTTGAACTATTATGACATTTAAAACTATTAACTATTGTTGGTTTATTTACTATGCTTCCGCTACACTTTGAAAACTATGGTTATGTTTGAACACCTATCGTATTGAATGGATGGTTTACATTTATTTTACTTAATATTAATTACATGTTCAATATGATTGGTGGCTTGATCCTGGTCGGTCACGCTCCCAAGCGGTGATACTCCGCGTGTGGATTTTGGGGGTGTGACAGATTGGTATCAGAGCCATTGGTTATAGAGAACTTGGTTTTAATATGGGAAAAACATTCTTATTAAAACCAGACTATAACCAGAACAGTGCTCTCAACGATCCACAACGACGCTTCGCTCCACGTGCAAGACTCAACATCCTAGGTAATAAGGTTTATGTTTATTACCTGCTTGCTAGAACTGCATAGAACTTTGCTCGTAGTATGCTTACATTACTTTGCTCACAACTTGTTATTGCTTGAGAACACATACGTGCTTACACTCTTCTGTCATCGCACTATTCGTGAACCATTCTTACTTATGCTACCTTTACTGTTCGATCATGTCTGGACGTGTTGACATGACTCAAGCCCAGTTGACGGCTCTCATTAACGAACAAGTTGCTGCGGCACTTGCAGCCGCACAAGCAGGAGGTATAACCTGCTATTCCAGACCTATTCTAGGATGTTAGATCCTACTCTCGTGACCCAACTCTCGCGCTTAACCTTGACCTATCTTTCTCGCGCAACGGGTCAGAACGCATAGCAACATGCCTGCACATTCAAGAACTTCATGGACTGTCATCCAAACACATTCAGTGGCCCAGAAGGAGCAGTTGGACTACTCCATTGGTTTGGGAAGCTCGAGTCGGTATTCGAGATGTGTGAATGCCCTGAGGCTCGCAGGGTCAAGTACGCCACTGGTACTTTGGAAGAAATCGCGCTAATCTGGTGGAACGCGCAAGTACGGATACTAGGGTTGGCAACTGCTAACGCCACCCCATGAAACGAATTCAAAGAACGCATTAAAAGGGAACACTGCACACGTTATGACATCCACAAGTTGGAAGTGGAGCTTTACCATTTGAAAATGACGGGGTCAGGAATTGATGCTTATACGAAACGGACGAACGAATTGGCCATCTTGTGTCCAACCATGGTGGACCCTCCAAGCAAGTGTATCGAATTGTATCTCAAGGGGTTGGCACCAGAAATCCAGAGCCACGTTACCTCGGCTAATCTCGACAACATCCAGGAAATTCAGCGCCTTGCTCATCGTATTACAGATCAGGCAGTGGATCAGAACAGACTGCCAAAACGTGTCAAGGCTACCACTACTGCTGTCACTACTTCTGCTACCCCCAGTGACAACAAGAGAAAATGGGAAGGGGATTCTAGCAAGGGATCGGTTTCTGTTCAGTCTCAGCAGCGCAAGAATAGTGATCACCAGAGCACAGCAGAAGCTAAGGATTCAGGAGTCCACGACCTGCAAATCGGAATCGCCGGCAGCAACAGCCAGCAGAAATCCTATGCAAAGAAAAGATTGTTCGCATTCCTCATTCGGGTCAAGAACCTCTCGAAGTTCAAGGCGACAAGAGTGGTGCTATGGTTGGCATCACCTCTTTCTGGAAGGCTCAGAAATGTTTGCGGAAGGGCCACACCGGAATTTTGGCTCTAGTTACTGATGCATCAGCAAAGGTAAAGAAGCTGGAGGATATACCAGTTGTGCGTGATTTTCCTCAAGTGTTTCCTGAAGATTTACCTGGTTTACCTCCTCATCGTCAAGTCGAGTCTCAGATTGAGTTAGCTCCTGGAGCAGCACCTATAGCTCGCGCACCGTATCGTTTAGCTCCAACCGAACTGGAAGAACTGTCAAAGCAACTACAAGAACTCTTGGATAAAGGCTTCATTCGTCCAAGCTCTTCGCCTTGGGGAGCTCCAGTGCTATTCGTGAAAAAGAAGGATGGCACTTTCAGGATGTGCATAGACTACCGCGAACTGAACAAGGTCACAGTGAAGAACCGCTATCCTCTTCCTCGTATTGACGACTTATTCGACCAGTTGCAAGGGTCGTGTTACTATTCCAAGATTGATTTAAGGTCAGGGTATCATCAGCTGAGAGTCCGGGATGAGGACGTCTCCAAAACCGCTTTCAGAACTCGCTACGGTCATTACGAGTTTCTTGTCATGCCATTCGGGCCTACGAACGCGCCTGCAGTCTTCATGGATCTTATGAACAGGGTGTGCAAACCTTATCTTAATAAGTTTGTTATCGTTTTCATCGACGACATTTTGATTTACTCCAAGAGTCAGGAGGAGCACGAGCAGCACTTACGTCTTATCTTGGAACTTCTTCGAAAAGAGCAATTGTACGCAAAGTTTTCAAAATGCGACTTCTGGCTTCGTGAAGTCCACTTCTTAGGCCATGTGGTGAACAAGGATGGGATTCATGTCGATCCATCCAAGGTTGATTCGATCAGAAACTGGCCAGCACCGCGAACACCGACGGAAATACGCCAATTCTTGGGTTTGGCGGGTTACTACAGGCGATTTATTAAAGACTTCTCCAAGATCGCGCAACCACTTACTATGTTAACACAGAAAGGTGTCGTTTACAGATGGGGTAATACGCAAGAGACCGCTTTTCAGTACTTAAAGGATAGGCTTTGCAGCGCACCTATTCTCTCACTGCCCGAGGGCACAGATGACTTCGTGGTTTATTGTGACGCATCGATACAGGGGCTTGGTTGTGTATTGATGCAGCGGGATAAAGTTATTGCCTACGCCTCTCGTCAACTCAAGGTTCATGAACGGAATTACACGACGCACGATTTAGAGCTGGGAGCTGTTGTTTTTGCGCTTAAGATATGGCGACACTACCTGTACGGTACCAGGTGCACGATTTACACCGATCACAGGAGTCTCGAGCATATCTTCAAGCAGAAGGAATTAAATATGCGTCAACGACGATGGGTCGAACTGCTTAATGATTACGAATGCGCTATCAAGTATCATCCAGGCAAGGCCAATGTTGTGGCTGACGCCCTCAGTCGGAAAGACACCCTACCTAAGCGCGTGCGAGCGCTACAACTTACTATTCAGTCCAGTCTTCCTGCACAGATACGAGCTGCTCAGATAGAAGCATTGAAACCCGAAAACGTCATGGCTGAAGCCTTACGCGGTTCAAGGCAACGAATGGAACAAAAGGAAGACGGCGCCTACTATGTAACGGGGCGTATTTGGGTCCCACTTTATGGCGGTTTACGCGAACTTGTAATGGATGAAGCTCACAAGTCTCGCTATTCGGTACATCCAGGGTCGGATAAAATGTACCACGACATCAGCACTACTTATTGGTGGCCTAGTATGAAGGCTCACATCGCTACGTACGTTGGAAAATGCTTAACCTGTGCGAGAGTCAAGGTTGAATATCAGAAACCATCTGGTCTACTTCAGCAGCCTAAGATACCGCAATGGAAATGGGAAGAAATTTCCATGGATTTTGTTACAGGCCTACCTAGATCTCAGCGTGGGAACGATACAATTTGGGTGATCGTTGATCGACTCACAAAGTCTGCTCACTTTTTGGCTATCAAAGAAACGGATAAGTTTTCTACCCTAGCAGACATCTACTTGAAAGAAGTTGTTCGAGGCACGGAGTGCCCACCTCTATTATTTCGGATCGCGATGCACGATTCACGTCAGAGCTTTGGCAAGCGATGCACAAATCCTTCGGCTCACGATTAGACATGAGCACAGCATATCATCCTCAGACGGATGGGCAGTCTGAGCGAACTATCCAAACTCTAGAAGACATGCTTCGAGCGTGTGTCATCGATTTCGGCAACGGCTGGGAAAAGCACCTCCCTTTAGTGGAGTTTTCATACAATAACAGTTACCACACCAGCCTACAAGCCACTCCAGTTGAGGCATTGTACGGACGTAAATGCCGGTCACCTCTCTGTTGGGCAGAGGTGGGAGATAGTCAGATTACAGGTCCAGAAATGGTAGTTGACGCTACTGAACGAATAACACAAATACGGCAACGCATGGCGGCAGCTCGCGACCGTCAGAAAGCCTACGCGGATAAGCGTAAGAGGCCATTGGAATTTCAGGTCGGGGACCGGGTTTTAATCAAAGTCTCACCCTGGAAGGGTGTGGTTCGATTTGGTAAACGAGGCAAATTCAATCCATGGTATGTTGGACCGTTCGAAATCACTGAAAGAATAGGCCCAGTAGCCTACAGACTGAACCTACCAGCTGAACTCGGTGCAGTTCACAATGTATTTCACGTGTCGAATCTGAAGAAGTGCCTGTCAGATGAGACCCTCATAGTTCCTTTTAAGGAACTCACTATCGACGAGCGGTTGCAGTTCGTCGAGGAGCCAGTTGAAATCATGGACCGGGATGTTAAGGTCCTCAAACACAAGAGAATCCCTCTTGTTCGAGTTCGTTGGAACTCCCGACATGGCCCAGAGTACACCTGGGAACGCGAAGATCAGATGACAGAAAAGTACCCCAGTTATTCGAAACCAATGCAACCACTACTGAGGATGAAGCTACTACCACTGAATTTCGGGACGAAATTCCAAATCAACGGGGGGATGATGTGACACCCCAGGAAAACCAGTGAACGATATAACTTACCTAGCTTCCTCAGTGAGTGCGTACCAAATTTCGGGACGAAATTTCTTTCAAGTTGGGGATAATGTGACAACTCGAGTTTCTAAGACTTTCATCCTTACATTTATTGCACATAATTGATTAGATTGATTGTTTGCGCGACTTGTTGGTTTTACAATTGGACACGTTAGTAATACATTAAATCGTATTGTGACTATATATTATATCCGGTGTATTATCAATCGTGTTTATTTAATTGTAGTGCAATATAAGTTGTGAAGTGCAATATGGGGTGGTGTTATATGATTATTGTAGTATACTTATTAGAATATGGAACTTGGATTGTTTACCCTACTCCCCACATAACATGCTTAGCCAAACCAAAACACAATAGTGTTTTCATCAACTGGTGGGCCGGACAAATTAACACAAGGGTTCGGGCCCAGAATTAGTGTTTTAATATATCGGTTCCTCATTTACGTAAGAAGGTTAATCTATAAAACCAAAACCCTAGAAATTATTTTCCCCTCACTTGATGTGCGACGGCAGTGGACACCCCCCTTCGAGGCATCATCCAATTAGATCGAGCTCATTGGTTAGTAATTATCATATTTGTTATTTCGTAATGATGATCTTGTTATGCGTGCAAAGTGCCTACATGTGAATTGTATTAAATTGTGCAATCAGAGCAATAATATCTATGTCATGCATGTGAATTGATGAAAAATGAGGTCCAATAATATTAAGTTTAGGGATGCAAATGTCAACTAGTGCATCTTGATTCTATTCGGCTAGTATATTAAGGTTGAGAATTGAATGATTAAATTAAAGCCTCATGTCAGACTAAAGTGTGGTGATGTTGCTGTTTTGTAATCGGTGGGGTGGGCGGCCAAGTAAAGGCCATTGGCTTTTGAATTTCGGTCCAATGATGTGAGAATTAAGTGTCGAGAATTAATTGATTGCTTGAATTATCAAAGGGCGGCCATGTGGGGGTGTTGTCAGGTTAGTCATCGATTTATTTGTTTGCATGTATGTCATCGATTTGTATGACAAGGAACCATCACAATTATTGTCGGCCATTGTTGTTGACTTAGATGATGATCATGTTTGGTTGTTTATAATTATGATGCCAGATGCTCATTTAGGGTTGTGTGGTAACTGCCTTTTTGCATGAAAACTGATTGTAACCGAAGGATACTTGCCACTCGAAAGATAGTTGTTGTTACTTGCTACTCGAAAGATAGTTGTTGGGACCGAAGGATAGCTTTGACCGAAAGATGTTAGTTATACGAAACATAGTTGTGAACCGAAAGATAACACATGAACCGAAAGGTAGATGTGCGTCGAAAGATAAGGGGGGATTCGAAAGATATTGTAGGTTATGAACATGCTTTGAATAATGGAACATATGTTTGATTTATTTGGCATGCCATGCTTGGTGATGAGTGTTAATAATTGTATTCGTACACGCTGATGATTTAATGTGAAACAATACGTGTTGTGCCGATATGCAAACTGACTGTTATGTGAACATTAAATTGCATGCGTATCATTGCGAACATGAACTGATTCGTTATACGTGCATACAATAGGACGTGATTAATTACTTGTGAGTGCATAACCTAGCATACCGAGCAAACCAAGGTGAGTTCACACTCCTACTAAGGCATGGGATTCCCGGGTCGTGGGAATGGGTTAAGGGTTATCATTGACTAAGAACGTACATATGCTTTCCTAGACTATCACCTATCATGGTCCTCGGATGTCAGGACGGTTCCGTAGGTTGGGATAACACCTACGTGGTCACATGCCAATTACTATCCTCGATACAAAGGATACGCACGTAAAACCTACGTGTACGCATTACTTACTTCTTCCGTAGGTTGGATAACACCTACGTGGTCACATGCCAATTACTATCCTCGGTACAAAGGATACGCACGTAAAACCTACGTGTACGCATTACTTACTCCTATCCTCGGTTGTGAAGGATACGTACGTGAAACCCACGTACACCCCCGCGTCTCCTATCCTCGGTTGTGAAGGATACGTACGTAAAACCTACGTACACCCCATACGCGCTACTGTTCTCGGACGAAGAACAGGGATAATACGAATAGTCTAGTGGTCACATAACATGGGAAGCCCCCACCTGTATAACTTACTATTGGCCCAGTAGAGCCACCCGTTACTTACTATTACGCATTTACTTACTGTGAACTCGCTCAACTAGTTTGTTGATCATTCTGTTACATGCCTTGCAGATCGTTAGGTACTTGGAGCTTGCACTGGAGAAGCGGGTCGTTGTGGGCAAGGATCGTGGTTTCAACGTTGAACTATTATGACATTTAAAACTATTAACTATTGTTGGTTTATTTACTATGCTTCCGCTACACTTTGAAAACTATGGTTATGTTTGAACACCTATCGTATTGAATGGATGGTTTACATTTATTTTACTTAATATTAATTACATGTTCAATATGATTGGTGGCTTGATCCTGGTCGGTCACGCTCCCAAGCGGTGATACTCCGCGTGTGGATTTTGGGGGTGTGACAACCTACCTTTAACCCAAGCCTAACCCTTCACCCCGAAAGTCCTCTTGATATTTACAAATGTGTATAGTTCAAAAGGATGAGGATTGATTGCTTGGCAAGCCTATGGTAGGAGTAAGTTCCATGCCGCTCTCGAGTGATTCACTAAAATACATCTCCGACCGAGTGTTGAGTGATCCCCCGTGAGGTATGTGAACTTGTATATAAATAGAATTTTAAAAAGGCATGTTATGCCCTAATAAGTAATTTATCTAATGTAATATTTTAAATAAATCATGACGAATAGGATTGTAAATAAATACAAATAAACCTTAATAAAAAATCTTGGAAATCCGACACTCTATGACAAGCCTAAAAACATTCTCTTCTACCCGTTCCATTTGGGAGTGTAAAGACACATTATAAAGAGTTTTGCTTGAGGACAAGCAAAGATTCAAGTGTGGGGGTATTTGATGTGTGTAAAATGCAACATATAAATTATATCAAATGTAGTATAAAACTAACCTTTTTTAGTACTAATGTTGGAAAAAGTGTGTTTTTGTCTTCCTTTTGTGTTTTCAGAATTAAATGAGCTCAAATAAACAAAAGAAGCAAAAAGGCTGCTAAATCTAACATAAATACAAGAAAAGGAACAAACGTGGCATGCCCGACCCCCCGACAGCATCTTCGCAAGCAAAAACAAGAGAACAGAAGGCTGAACACGCCTCGTGCTCAGTGAGCACGGGGGCGTGCCCAAGTGTCTGCAGAAAAGACAAAGTTGTAGAAGCTTCTATCACCCACCGCGGGGGCGTGCCCAGCGGACACGGGGCCGTGGTCAACTTTAAGATTCGCAGAATCTGGGGAAATCTTGATAGTACAGATACGTTTGTGCACATGGGGTCGTGCCCAGCGAACACGGGGGCGTGGTCAACTAATGCAGACAAACTGCAATTAATGAAGAAAGAGAAGATGGTGGACACGGGGCCGTGTCCGTACATCTGTGCAGGCTATAAATAGGACTGTATCCCTGCTGACTCAGACTACTTAGCCGAGGGTAACGTCACCTTTAAAAGAGGGGCCTACCACATTATGCATTAATAACTTAATTAATTATCTTTCAATAATCCAACACTTTAGGATTGTATCCTTGCTGACTGAAACTATTGGGTTGAGGGTAACGTCACATTCAAAAGAATGGTCTACTACAATAACTTAGATAATCTCTTAAAAGTGCAAAAGTGCGGAAATAATCAAAGGTTACACTAAACACGAGTCGGATCCAAGTGATTCATCTTGTCTATCTGTTTTTATTTTATTTTATTTTTCAGCATTTTAGTTAGTTTTATTTTTCTAGTTTAAAAACCTTTTTCTAAACTTTTGATTTGATTAGACGTTGAGGATAAACCGGTATTAAAAGCTCTTGTGTCCTTGGATGACCTCGGTATCTTACCAACACTATACTACGCTCATGATGGGTGCACTTGCCCATATGTGTGTTTAGGTGTTAGTAAATATTGTGTTTTATAAATTTAAAACTTGGCTAAAAAGTGTTAAAGGGCTTAAAATATACATTAAAAACTATACGACACTTCACACGCATCACTAGTGATTTAAAATTTCAAATATTGAAAAGTAAACGTGAAGAAAAAAAATTGAAGGAAAAAAAATAATAAATTATAAAAGATCCTTTGATGTTTATAACTTCAATAAAAATAAAAAATAACTAGACCCGCACAATACACTATCATTACCAACTTTTCTATAAACCACAAAACGGTATAGTAAATCTATGAATATGATATGGAAAACCACTTGGATCACTAGAATACAGGGTTTGTGGAACCCATGTCCATAACGTATTGTTTGTATTGAATTAAATAGCATCACTGTGTTGTCTATTGTGATAGAGTAAGTTATTATTTGTCCGTCGTGAATTATTTTCATGTATACAATGATGGCTTCCTAAAAGTAGCCATGACAATGACACTCTTAAAATATATAGGTTGTCACACCAAAAGTTTTTCAAAAATCACCAAATTTAACTTTATTTGTATTGCGACTTTTGGAAACACATCAAAGTATTTTGTCCACAACAATTATGGAAATCAAGATCGTCACTGCATCCATAATGAGATGATAAAGATGGGCGTGGATGATGTCGCGGCACATAATGACAGCCACTCTATTTTCGCTCTATGTGTGTTTGCCGGTCTGCAAGAACATATATAAAGATGGGCACGAGTGGGTCACTCTATTTAAACTAACACAAGTGTAAATGTTCTATAGATTTGTCTAGGATGATCGTACGAAAAAAAATACAGAGTAGACGTTATCCAAAAAAAAAAAAAAAGTTAACGCGTTCATAAAATAATGTGGTATGACGCGTCTATGTTATGGACAATGTTTCGTCCATACCATTGTAGCCATTGTAATAAAAGGTTTTAGTTGTTAGCCACCCATAGTCAACACTCAACAATGACAAATAAGATGATACCAAGATTACTTTTGGAACATAATGTGTATTTGTTAGCCTGAAACTGTATTTTACCCGACATTGTAAAAATGACAGGATATAGTCATGATTTTTACATAAGTCAGTGAATAATGGACTTTTGTATTTATGTGGTATCATGGACATGATTATGTTGGTGAAATTTGTAATGTTTTTTGAGTCGACGGACAAAAATTAATTAATAACTTATATTGAGTCATCAAATGGCAAACACAGACAATGCTACCAAATGATCTGTTAGACAATAAACAGTAAGATTTAAGAATGTTGTCTTAACATATACCACTTATAGGATGAACAGTTTCGAAACGTAAGAATGGCCATTGAGTTATTCACTCGAGTTGAGTTAACATGTGATAATATTAAGGGTCACATGCAATACTATGATATGATGTTACTTTTGAAATATTAATTTTAATGCTCATGCAGATATATTGATATATTCTATTGCATGTAACTAAGTGAAATTTAAATGCATGATTATTTTGAATGCACAATTAAAATATCGAGATCATTGCACTGGGGATGTTATCATGAGATGTTATTTCACTACTTAAAAACCGTTTAAAATTTTAGTTAAAGCGTTCCGATATAACACCATTAAAAAACAACGTTATTAGTAATTTGCCTGGAATGTTTCCTACGAACCGTTTCATATTTTTTAACGGAAAAAGTTACTTCTATCTAACTTTACACCAATTATTTAAATTTCTCTCATTGCTCAGGTTTGAACTTGAAACCTCTCCTCTAAGAGGCATGTGTCTCCACCAAATGGGCTACCTCGCATTGGCTAACATTTTATTTAAAATCTTAAAAGAGAGGTTATGATTAAATCTCATATTTGTATACATTTTTACAACGCTTCGGAATAGACCGTGTTATAAAAGTTAGAGTAAACCGTCATTTATGTTTACACCAGATTGAAAAGAGTGTCATTTGCCTTCAAAAGCACAAAAAACGTGCTCGATGTTTGCAAATCATTGCACGATCCATCCTTTACACTTAACCTCGTCTATTTTCAATGTTAAATCTGACAAAGTGGAACCCACATAAGGGTAAATTAGTCTTTTTACCTATTTATTTAAAAAAAAAATATTTTAATACATAACCTGCCACCATCCTGGCACCACCTACCCCACCACCACCCGACTCCCATCACCACAACCTGCCACCAGCCCTACCCCATCCCCATATGTCATTGCCATCCATCGCAACCACCACATCTCCCCTCCGACTACATGTCTCAGCAGTTCTGATCACAAACCAAAAATCAAATCCAGATATCACACTTTATCCATTTGGGGTAGATTGTGGATTAATGGGTGGAACACTATATAGAAGAAGATCTTTGCAATTTAAGAGTTTCATCTCAATCCAACACAATTCATCTTCAATGTGTTCAAACATTTTCAATGAAAAACACAAAGTACGTGTTCCTCAATATTTCACTAAACCCAACACCAAGATACAAAGACTCCTCTCAAGATAGTGAATCTTAAACACCTAATCAGAACATTTGCTCAAAAGCATGGCTAACATCTGATGAAGACTTTGAACCGTTGTTCAAGAGTACCAACTGTTGGAGGCTAGCATCTGTTGAAGACCAACGCCCTGATCAAGCCAAAGGTCTGATGAAGAAGACCAAACATCTGTTAGGCCAAACAGATGTTTGGACAACTGCAACAGAGGATAACTTAGACAATGGTTTCTCAATGTAACAGTATTTATCTTATCAGTGTTTAGTATAGTCTAGATCAGATGTTAGGATTTACTCAGATGTTTGCAAACATCTGAAAATCTTTTCTGTTAGCATTGTTAGATCTCACTATCAGGGTGATATCAGTAGATCACGAACATAGGTTTTGTACTCAGTATAAATAGATCTGATCATTTGTTTGAGATCTTGTATCACTTCATTCCTTTTGTGCGAACCAATTGTAAGTGATCGACCGAGGGGGATCTATGTAAAATCAATTGTGCTATAATTGTAACCATTTGAGTTCATTATAAAACGGTCTTTGATAAATGGATTCTCAGCTTGTGTTCTATCTTACTTGCATTTACAGTTTATAAATAGTTTATGTAATTGTTCGCTTATGTTCTATCTTACTTGCATTTACAGTTTATAAATAGTTTATGTAATTGTTCGCTTATTTCACAAATTACAAAGAAACTCAAATCCTAACAAAGTTTTATAAAAAAACTATGTAAAACTTAATGAATCGGTTTAATTTAAATAACCATTTTATAATTTATAACTTCTAAACTCTATAAAATTAAAATCCTATTTTTAATAAAACTTTGAAAATCTAAACCTTTATATTTTAAACTTTTTATAAGTTTAAAATTGATATAAGTTTTATAATTATTATTAATGATTTAAAAACATTAATAATAAAAATTTTCATATTTAAAATAGAATTTTATTTAAATAATTTATTATTTAATAAATCCCACTTATTTATAAAATTTGTAATGGAATGTTTGTTTAGTTTGTTTGAAATAAATACACCTTTACAAAATTTTATTTGTTGCATGAATTATTGAAATTATATAAAAATTCAATGGCTACGAGTACCTGAAATTCAATAAGTGTGGATGGAAATTGATAAAAGATGTCAAATTTGTTTTATTGGATAAAATGGAGTTCCAACTACACTGGAAATAGAATTAAAAGTTATCTACAAGGTTTGAAATTCATGGTTGTTACACTAATTTATTGTTCCATAGAAAAAGATCTTCATTAAACTGGGCGATTTTATGGGAGTGGGGGCGGTTACGTTATCCCCCGTGATAGCAATGTTCCACGCGTGGAACAAACACAAATTCCACGGCCACCTACAAAGTCCACGAGTGATAGCCCTGAGTCCATGATAAAATCAACGAGTGATGGAGGTGTGAGTGATAAATGGATGTGAGGAGGTGTGAGGGTTTATTGTTGGGTGTTGTGAGTGATGACCATTGCCACTAAAAATGATATGAGTGATGGAAAAATGGTTGATTACATGACGGAACTTGATTTGATGTTTGTGAGTGATATAATTTATGCAAGTGATACCACCTCCACTCCCCTTAGAGCTATCAAACATTCGTTGTTGAGCTAGATATATTTGATCGAGCAATTACAAGTTAACTAGAAACTAAATTGTTGCATAGAAAAGATCTTCATTAAACTGGGCGATTTTAGAGCTATCAAACATTCGTTGTTGAGCTAGATATATTTGATCGAGCAAATAGATCTCTACATACAAGTTAACTAGACACTAAATAAAAATACAAGCTAGCTAGTCAAAATATAAATAAAAGAACATATTTGGAAATACGGTGTGTATTTGTATGTGTATGTGTAGTCAACCTAAACAACAAATTTTGAAAAGTATATTTCTTTTGAAATCAGTTGGATTGCATTTTGAAGCTGCATGTTGTATTTTTATTTTTTCTTTTGAATCCCAATGGTAGAGATCTCTACCATTGGGATTCAAAATGCAAGGGTCATTTGTAGTCACATAACTTTAATTTAGTTTTGTTGATTAATATTATAATTGAATAACTGTATTAAAATGTCGTATATATATTTTGGTTGAAAAAACATCTGCAAAAAAAATCGTGAAAAAAAAAACTATTGAGCGGATAATATCAGGAGCACAGACAATTAATTTGATTTTTAAAAGGGGTTTAAATTTTAAAGATAACAAAGATAATGTCTAAGTTGTTTGAATTAATTATTTATTTATTGTTAAGTTACGTAGAATCTGATGTGTGTAAATAGTTGTTTTAGGTTGCATTTTATTTCAAGTAATTTAATAGTTATCGTTTGCTTTCAGTTAATGAAAGAGGTGAATCATTTATGTTCAAATCCTAGCGTTCTATTTCTTTCACTGTTGTGGTTTCACAAAAAAATGGCTTAACCTGCGT
The DNA here is from genome assembly GCF_002127325.2 of Helianthus annuus. Classification (NCBI taxonomy): domain Eukaryota; kingdom Viridiplantae; phylum Streptophyta; class Magnoliopsida; order Asterales; family Asteraceae; genus Helianthus; species Helianthus annuus. The sequence continues at coordinate 149,055,734 of NC_035434.2, forward strand.
AGCAAACACACAGTAGTGTGTGTTCTTTGTGACCTAACCTGACTTGAATCCAACCGAAATTTTTTGATATTTTGTGGGTCAATTGACCGCTATAAATTTTCGCTCCCGTGAAAAAAAAAAAAAAATTATGAGTCCGCTACCGTATGTGTATATTGTGTATGTGCATGAGTATGTGTATGAGTATATGTGTGTATATATGTGTATGTGAATATGTATGTATGTGTATGTGTATATATGTGTATGTGTATGTGTATAAGTGGACTACTAGTTAGTATAGACTAGAAGTTAAGAAACTGATAGTGTACAGCATGGCAAGACATAAATAGTTGGCAAGGTTACAATGGTTGACTATTCACAACTGCTAAGCAATCGTTAACTAAAAGTGTACCTATGAAGATAAAGCATATCATGGCACTAAGTCAACTACTGTGTTGGTTTCAGAATCATAAACTTTATCAAGCATATATACACTCAAGAGGGCAAATCCTTTATTCATAAAATCCATTTGGATGTCTGTATACAAAGTTCTTATATGTGAATGTACTTAAAATTAAAATTCTTAAATGACTTTATGATGACGAAATCATGATGATACGTAGATACATATCTTAAAGGTTAAATAATTGTTATATGAGACAATTTAGTGCTGTCTAGTGTGATGGAGTAGGTTTATTATTTGTCCATAATGAATTATTTTCATGTATATAATCATAACTTCCTAAAAGTTGCCATGACAACGACACACTTCAAATTATCATACCAAAAGTTTTTTTTTCCCTCTCTTCAAAACCACCAAATTTAAATTTACATGTAACGCGACTTTTGGAATTGTATCAACATATCTTGTGGACAACGATGGAAATCATGACTGTTACAATAAACATAATGAGATGATAAGGATGGATGTGGATGGTGTCACGATGCATAAGGACACCACTCAATCGTCATTTCATGTGTGTTTTCTGGTCTGCAAGAACATACATATAAAAACGGACAAGAGTGGGTTAATCTTTAAAAACAGACGTTTATCTATTCGTTTTGTTGAATTATATAGGTTAACTATATGAAAAACATATATTGTGCGGAGACTTTTTATATAGAACGTAGAAGTGTCTAATAAAATGATGCAGTTTAGTGTGTCAATAGGATGGACAATGTCTCGTCTATATTCAACTATAACAAATAATGTGACACCGAAGATTAAAGTGGAAACTTGAAAAGGATCAATATTTGTTTCTTTTAGAAGCAAACACACTATATTTATAAATATATAGGGCCCAACAAGGGACTGGGGAAAATAGTACAAAACAATCAGAATACAGAAAATTACAACACTCGAGACATCAAACGACACCCAATTATCCCAATCGGGCATGGGCAGCTTCGATCGATTACTAATCCATACAAAGGCGTCTTCTTTTATAGCCTCCATCATTCTCCTAACCCGTATGAATCTCCTCTCGAAAACCTTTGCATTTCTCGCAGCCTAAATACTCCAAGCCGTAGCAAGAGGATCAATTTGTATTATGTATTTCTGAACATTTTATATTTAATTTACTAAGGGGCTGTTTGGTAGCCTCTTAATGGTCATTAAGAGGCTACCTCTTAATGGAACCATTAAGAATTTTACCAATGAGAAGGTAGAAGAATGTGACATGTGATGATTTACCATTCAGATGTTAACTCTTAACCATTCATACTTGAGGTTACCTCTTATTCATTCAAAGGTTTTAAATCATTAAGAGGAGCATCTAAATGTAGGGTTGTAAACGAACCGAACGAACACGAACAAGGTCTTGTTCGTGTTCGTTCGTTAAGGAAATAAATGTGTTCACGAACGGTTCATGAACACTTACCGAATGAGATTTTATGTTCGTGTTCGTTCATTAAGGAAATGAGCGTGTTCGCGAACGGTTCACGAACACAAATAAATTTGGCGAACTCGACTAAGGATAAAGATAGATGGCACAGAGAGTAGTACTCGAACTTGAATCCCTTATTGCGGAACGGAGGTCGATCGTATTCGTGGATGTAAATAATGAGAAATGAAAGGGAAATGATGCATAAACAAGGTGAAAGTGGGTTTCTGATGAAACAATGGTTAACCAGGCAGGGTTAACTCACTTGTCTCGTCAAGAAGGGTTAATCCCTTCCTCTCGAGGATCGCTGGCTGGATCGTCCGCCGGTTGATCTCCTGCACAAGGAAACAAGCCGTGACTAGTAACAAGGAGGATGGGGTGGGGGGTGCTCCTTGTTACCACTCTCCGGCGTGAGAATCAGTAGTTTGCTTGGGAAGCAAAGTGTGATAGTAGTAGTAGTGAGAGAGTTGTGAAGAGATACCTTAAACCTGGTTTGGGTTGGTATTTATAGCCGAGGAGTGAAGGAGGATGTGAACAGATAGACTGACGACATGCTGCACCTTTGAGTGGATGCGATGTCACGGTATTGGGCATGTAAGTATCTGATGCCTTCGCTTTGTTTGGATTTGTACATGATAATCTTATTGCTTGCGTGTTGCAGATTTTTAGGGCTATCCTGGATGCGCCTAAGACTGCAACTGGTATAGACCTGATTAAGCAGCGTGCCCGAGAGGCTGGCTTTAAAGCTGGTTACAACCGGTGTATCAGTCATATGAACGTTTTGGGCCAAGGCAAATACACTGATGAACGGTCTGGGTTCCATGGCGTGGACACCGAAGCGCGTCTTGATCCGGCCTTTGCATCATTTTATGACATGTCTATCTCTTCTCTTGAGATGCTTGATGAATGCTTGGACGCGGAAGACTATGTAGACCGTTTGCGTATGTTATATGCCGATGCTGAGGAGTCGGAAGAGGAAGAGGCTGCTGGTGACGGCAAAGACGGCGCAGGGTACCAGTGGTACAAAATAGGGCTAGGTTGGCCTGCGTGCCCTTTTTTGTTTCCTCATTGTAAATGTTAGAACTTTATGTAAATCCGTTGTACACCGCGTAGGTGTATGAATTTTTTGAATATAAAGTTAAACCATTTTCAATTTGTACAAGCGTTTTTATTACTTGCATGTTTGAATTTGTTTTGAGTTAATGTTATTGTGAATAACATTAAGTCTGAATTTGTGATGTGTGTCGGTGTATATATAATTTAGATGTATAATTAAGCCCTTTTTACACCTTTAGCCAAGTTTTAAATTTATAAAACACGATATTTACTAACACTAAACACACATATGGGCAAGTGCACCCATCGTGGGCGTAGTATAGTGTTGGTAAGATACCAAGGTCGTCCAAGGACACAAGAGCTTTTAATACCGGTTTATCCTCAACGTCTAATCAAATCAAAAAGTGAGAAAAATGTTTTTAAACTAATAAAATAAAAACTAACTAAATGCTGAAAAATAAAATAAAATAAAAACAGATAGACAAGATGAATCACTTGGATCCGACTCGTGTATTAGTATAACCTTTGATTATTTTCGCACTTTTGCACTTGTTTAAGAGATTATCTTAGTTATTGTAGTAGGCCCCTCTTTTGAAGGCGACGTTACCCTCAACCCAGTAGTTTGAGTCAGCAAGGATACAATCCTAAAGGGTCGGATTATTGGAAGATAATGAATTAAGTTATTAATGCAAATTATGGTAGGCCCCGGTTTTGGCGGTGACGTTACCCTCGACTAAGTAGTCTGAGTCAGCAGGGATACAGTCCTAAATAGCCGGGTTATAGTATTAATAGTAGTTAACTTATGAGGGGGTCAAAGAGTTTGGATCCCCGCCATCCAATACCTATGGGCATTGAAGGAGATCCTACTAAATTTGACCCAGGTCCCAACAGGACCTCTAAACGCTGAACAAGGGCAAGACCCTTACCAAACCGTTCCCTTAACCCCCGACCAGGTAGCCAACATACCTTCATATAGACCGTGGAGATATGAATGGTGAAAATCTTTTATTTTATATAGACAGTAAAATAATGCCAAGACACCACGGACAAACGATAAGGAAAGATCACCTTCAACATAAGCAACTAGTTATTAAAGTCATTAATACAAAACCAAATAAAAAGTGCAAAAGATTAAAAATAAAAAGTATTATACTAAACACTTGTCTTCACCAAGTGATGTAAGAGACTTAGGCAAACATGGCCTTGATTGTCAAGAACTCTTACGATCAATCTTGGATCCCGAGACGACTCACACACTCTACGATGGACAATGGATGATGGTGGTGGATGATGGTGTTATGGTGGTAGTGGGTGGTGGATGAAGTGTGAGAGAGGTGGTGTGCCAAGGGATGAGATGGAATGAAACCAAGCACCCCTATTTATAGGCTGAACAAAAGGCTGGGCACGGCCCCGTGTCCGCTGGACACGCCCCCGTGCCCGTCTGACACTCTCTCTCCTCATTAATTGTAATTCGCAATTACAATTAATGCGCCTGCTGTACTTTCACCACACCCTCGTGCTCACTGGACACGGCCCCGTGGTGGGCAATGGAAGTTTCTACCAGTTTGTCTTTTATGCTGCTTCTTGGGCACGGCCCCGTGCTGGCTGAGCACGGGGCGTGTTCAGGCTTCTGTTTTCTCTTCTTTGCTTTGGAGGATGCCGTTGAGGGTCCGGGCAGTCTTCTTTTATTCCTTTCCTTGTATTTATGCTAGAATTAGTTGTCTTTTTGCTTCTTTTGTGAATTTGAGCTCATTTCATCCTGAAAATACAAAAGGAAGACAAAAACACTCTTTTTCCAACATTAGTACTTAAAAAGGGTTAGTTTTATGCCTTAATTGATGTGATTTATATGTTGCATTTTACACACATCAAATACCCCCACACTTGAATTTTTGCTTGTCCTCAAGCAAAACTCTTTAAAATGTGGCTTACACTCCCAAATGGAATAGGTAGAAGAGAAAGTTTTTGGCTTGTCATAGAGTGTCGGGAATCCAAGATCTTTTTAGGTTTTATTTTTATTTATTCACAATTCTATTCGTTATGATTTATTGAGAACGTCTCATAGGATAAATTACTTATTTGGGCATAACATGCCTTTTTTTAAAATTCTATTTATATACAAGTTCACATACCTCACGGGATAAATCACTCAACACTCGGCCGTAGGTGTATTTTTAGTGAATCACTCGAGAGCGGCATGGAACTCACACCTTCCATAGGCTTGCCAAGCAATCAATCCTCCTCCTTTTTAACTTTTTACCTTTGTTGTCACACCCCCAAAATCCACCTGCGGAGTATCACCGCTTGGGAGCGTGACTGACCAGGATCAAGCCACCAATCATATTGAACATAGCATAACATAAATAAAGTAGTTCGTAAAACCTCATTCAATACAATTGATGTTTCAAAACAAACATAGTATCAGTAGCGGAAGCATAAGTAAATAACCCAAGTAAACCATAAGTTCAATTATTCGAAATGTTTAAACATAGCGTTCATAATCCACTGCCCACAACGTCCCGCTCCTCCAGTGCAAGCTCCATAAGTACCTAAGGTCCTGCAAGGCATGCAGCAGATAATCAACAAACTAGTTGAGCGAGTTCACAGTTTATAGTTTAGTTTGGGTAATAGTGCGTTTGTTCAATTAAGTTTCGTATCGTATCAATTCCATCGCGGCCTCACAGGCATGTGTGCGAAGATTATGTTCGTTAGTTCGCGACCATAGTCCTTACCGACCAGGGTGTGTGCGAAGGCAATTTATCAGTTCGTTCGCGACCATAGTCTTTACCGACCAGGGTGGGTGCGAAGGCAGTTGAGTAGTTCGTAAGCATCAACAGTTTAATCGTTCGTTACAGTATCAAAGTATGCACAAGTAATCATCCAACCCATTCCCACCCTGGGAACCCATGCCTTGGCTGTGTGAACTCACCTTGGTTTGCTCGGTATGCTAGGTTATGCACTCACCAGTAATTTATTCACGTCCTATCGTATGCACGTATAACAAATCAGTTCATGTTCACAACGATACGCATGCAATTTAATGTTCACATAACAGTCAGTTTGCATATCGACACAACACGTATTATTTCACAGTAGAACATCAGCTATCATTCAATTCATGGTCATCTTTCGACACATTAGAGATCTTTCGACTAACAGGTATCATAGCTATCTTTCGAACAGAATGTTATGTTTCGAACTTAATGTTATCATTCGGTCATTGCTATCCTTCGGTCCACACTATGTTTCGAACATCTAGTATCTTTCGGTATCTTTCGGTTACTACCATGTTTCGAGTAACTGATATCTTTCGATGGATATCAGTTACGTTACAAGTTTCCAAGTTTTGCTGTGATTATCAATTAACACCAATATCACAAATCAGTTAACATCAACCAGATCAAACAAGCATAATTCCCATGTTTATCAAGAACCCTAATCTGAATAACAAGATTATTTAAACTATCCAACTTACACATAGGTGTCGATTACATGAACATGTCCGATTACCATATTCAGCCGATTATCAACCTGATAATCAAACAAGTTTGACCGATTTGCTAACCGATCAACAACAACATCCTAGTAATCATGACTATTCAATCCAATTATATTTGCTAAACCTAGCTTATCCGATTCATGACAACATATAAACAACATATTGCAAGACCATTGATCAATCATGAAATCATACATCATAAACAACATCACACACTAACCGGAAATCGGGGTTGCGGAAATAAAATCCTTCGAACAGGGACTAAGTCTGCTTTGCCGTCGCACACACACAAAGGAACTAGGGTTTTTCTTAGAAAATAACCATCAGTTTACATGCACTCCCATATATACGTATCACAGTAATGGGCCAAGCCCATTGGAAAGACTGGGCCGAAACATATCGAAGGATATGTTTCGTGCTCGAAGGATATGTTTCGTGCTCGAAGGATATGTTTCGAGGTCTTCGAATCGAAGGTCATCCTTCGTGGTCCTTCGAATCCTTCGAACTGTATGACATGTTCCGATCTAGACTAAGTGTTTTAATAATAATCCTAACATTATTTTCTACCACAGCAAGTAATCACATATAGGCCAAATGACAATCGTTTCATTAAAACACAACACGTACAACTTCCAATTCACAATACAAACAACTAAACAGTCAAAGTCAACACGCATCAAGTGCGAAAGTGAAAATCAGAAACTCGAGTTGTCACATTATCCCCAACTTAAAAGAAATTTCGTCCCGAAATTTGGTACGCACTCACTGAGGAAGCTAGGTAAGTTACGTTGTTCACTGGTTTTCCTGGGGTGTCACATCATCCCCCCGTTGATTTGGAATTTCGTCCCGAAATTCAGTAGTAGTAGCTTCAGCCTCAGAAGTGGATGCATTGGTTTCGAATAACTGGGGATACTTTTCTTTTATCTGGTCTTCGCGTTCCCAGGTATACTCTGGACCACGCTGGGAGTTCCAACGAACTCGAACAAGAGGGATTCTCTTGTGTTTGAGGACCTTAACATCCCGGTCCGTGATTTCAACTGGTTCCTCGACGAACTGCAACCGCTCGTCGATAGTGAGTTCCTTAAAAGGAATGATGAGGTTTTCATCTGATAGGCATTTCTTCAGATTCGACACGTGGAATACATTGTGAACTGCACCGAGTTCAGCTGGTAGGTTCAACTTGTAGGCTACCTTGCCAATCTTTTCTGTAATTTCGAATGGTCCGACGTACCGCGGATTTAGTTTGCCCCGTTTGCCAAAACGTACCACACCCTTCCAGGGTGAAACTTTCAATAAAACCCGGTCCCCGACCTCAAATTCCAATGGTTTTCTACGCTTGTCCGCGTAGGCTTTCTGACGGTCGCGTGCTGCCGCCATGCGTTGTCGTATCTGTGCTATCTTTTCTGTGGCGTCCACTACAATCTCTGGACCCGTAATTTGACTATCCCCCACCTCTGCCCAACAGAGAGGTGACCGGCATTTACGTCCGTACAATGCCTCAAATGGAGCGGCTTGAATGCTGGTATGGTAACTGTTATTGTACGAAAACTCCACCAAAGGGAGATGCTTTTCCCAGCCGTTGCCGAAATCAATGACACATGCCCGAAGCATGTCTTCAAGGGTTTGGATAGTTCGCTCAGACTGCCCATCCGTCTGAGGATGATATGCGGTGCTCATGTCTAATCGTGAGCCGAAAGATTTGTGCATCGCTTGCCAAAGCTCTGACGTGAATCGTGCATCGCGATCCGAAATAATAGAAGTGGGCACTCCGTGCCTCGAAACAACTTCTTTCATGTAGATGTCTGCTAGGGTAGAAAACTTATCCGTTTCTTTGATAGCCAAGAAGTGAGCAGACTTTGTGAGCCGATCAACGATCACCCAAATAGTGTCATTCCCACGCTGGGATCTAGGTAAGCCCGTAACAAAATCCATGGAAATTTCTTCCCATTTCCATTGCGGTATCTTAGGCTGCTGAAGCAGGCCTGATGGTTTCTGGTACTCGATTTTAACCCTTGCACAAGTTAAACACTTGCCGACGTAAGTTGCGATAAGAGCTTTCATGTTTGGCCACCAATAAGTTGTTCTGATATCGTGGTACATCTTATCCGACCCTGGATGTACCGAGTAGCGAGACTTGTGCGCTTCATCCATCACAAGTTCGCGTAAGCCGCCATAAAGTGGGACCCAAATACGCCCCGTTACATAGTAGGCGCCGTCTTCCTTTTGTTCCATTTGTTGCCTCGAACCGCGCAAGGCTTCAGCCTTGACGTTTTTGGGTTTCAGTGCTTCTAACTGAGCAGCTCGTATCTGTGCAGGAAGACTGGACTGAATGGTAAGCTGTAGCGCTCGCACGCGCTTAGGTAGAGTGTCTTTCCGGCTGAGGGCATCAGCCACAACATTGGCCTTGCCTGGATGATACTTGATGGCGCATTCGTAGTCGTTCAGAAGTTCAACCCATCTTCGTTGACGCATATTCAAATCCTTTTGCCTAAGAATATGCTCGAGACTCCTGTGATCGGTGTAAATCGTGCACCTGGTACCGTACAGGTAGTGTCGCCATATCTTAAGCGCGAAAACAACAGCTCCCAGCTCTAAATCGTGCGTCGTGTAGTTCCGTTCATGAACCTTGAGTTGCCGAGAAGCGTAGGCTATCACTTTATCCCGCTGCATCAATACGCAACCCAGACCCTGTATTGATGCGTCACAATAAACCACGAAGTCATCCGTGCCCTCTGGCAATGAAAGAATAGGTGCGCTGCAAAGCCTATCCTTTAAGTACTGAAAAGCGGTCTCTTGAGTATTACCCCATCTGTAAACGACACCTTTCTGTGTAAGCATAGTGAGTGGTTGCGCGATCTTGGAGAAGTCTTTAATAAATCGCCTGTAGTAACCCGCCAAACCCAAGAATTGGCGTATTTCTGTTGGTGTACGTGGTGCTGGCCAGTTTCTGATCGAATCAACCTTGGATGGATCGACATGAATCCCATCCTTGTTCACCACATGGCCTAAGAAGTGGACTTCACGAAGCCAGAAGTCGCATTTTGAAAACTTTGCATACAGTTGCTCCTTTCGAAGAAGTTCCAAGATAAGGCGTAAGTGCTGCTCGTGCTCCTCCTGACTCTTGGAGTAAATCAAAATGTCGTCGATGAAAACGATAACAAACTTGTCGAGATAGGGTTTGCACACCCTGTTCATAAGATCCATGAAGACTGCAGGTGCGTTTGTAAGCCCGAATGGCATGACAAGAAACTCGTAATGACCGTAGCGAGTTCTGAAAGCGGTTTTGGAGACGTCCTCATCCCGGACTCTCAGCTGATGGTACCCTGACCTTAAATCAATCTTGGAATAGTAACACGACCCTTGCAACTGGTCGAATAAGTCGTCGATGCGCGGAAGAGGATAACGGTTCTTCACTGTCACCTTGTTGAGTTCACGGTAGTCTATACACATTCTGAACGTACCGTCTTTCTTCTTCACAAATAACACTGGAGCTCCCCAAGGCGAAGAGCTTGGACGAATAAAGCCCTTTTCCAAGAGCTCTTGCAGCTGCTTCGACAGTTCTTCCAGTTCGGTTGGAGCTAAACGATACGGTGCGCGGGCTATTGGTGCTGCTCCTGGAGCTAATTCAATCTGAAACTCAACTTGACGATGAGGAGGTAAACCAGGTAAATCTTCAGGAAACACTTGAGGAAAATCACGCACAACTGGTATATCCTCCAGCTTCTTTTCCTTTGCTGATGCGTCAGTGACAAGTGCCAGAATGGCGGTATGTCCCTTTCGTAAACATTTCTGCGCCTTTAAGTAAGAGATGATGCCAACCACAGCACCACTCTTGTCACCTTGTACTTCGAGAGGTTCCTGACTGGAGCGAGGAATACGAATAACTTTTTCTTTGCATAAGATCTCCGCATGATGTTGGGATAACCAATCCATACCGATGACGACGTCGAAACTACCCAAAACTATGGGTATGAGATCAATCGAGAAAGTCTGACCCGCTAGAACAATGCTACAACCCTTGACTACATGAGCAGCTTCTACACTTTTACCATTTGCTAGTTCTACGACGTGTTTAGTGTCTAGGGGTGTTGGTGTACGTTTTAATAATTTACCCATTTTCAGTGACATATAACTTGTATCAGCACCCGAATCAAATAAAACAGTAACATAAATATCGTCGAGAAGAAACTTACCCATAACCACATTGGGATCATTCACTGCATCTCCTCGACCCAACACAAAAGCACGACCTCGAGCTTCATTGCCGTTGTTGTTGTTACCATTACCCTGATTGTTGTTATTCCCGTTGCCCTGGTTGTTGTTGTTATTGCGATTCTGGTTCAACTGAGGGCAATCGCGTTTGTAGTGACCTTCAGCCCCACACTGGAAACACCCCCGGTTTCCACGCTGTGGCTGCTGCTGCTGATTCTGTGGAGCTGGCGGTGGAAGTTGCTGGTTCTGATTCACTGGTCGCGCGCTTCTACAATCTTTGGCCTCATGGCCCATCTTGTGGCATCTTTGACATTGACTCCTGCGACATCTTCCACTGTGGTGTTTGTTGCACCTGTTACACCACGGGTGATTTCCCTTATAACCACTATGTCCCTGACTGCCCGATGACTGCTGACTCGGACTCTGGTAATCGTTGGTGCGACGTTGCTGAGTTTGGGACTGAACAGACGCTGATCCCCTGCTGGAATCCCCGTCCCACTTTCTTTTATTCTCGCTGGGTGTGGCAGAAGTAGCAGCAGTGGGAGTGACTGTAGTAACAGCTGTAGCAGTAGCGCCGACACGCTTCGGCAGTTTATTCTGATCCACTGCCTGATCGGTGATGCGGTGAGCGAGACGCTGTATTTCCTGGATATTGTTGAGGTTAGCCGAGGTAACGTGGCTCTGTATTTCTGGCACCAAACCTTTGAGATACAACTCGATACGCTTGTAAGGAGGGTCCACCATAGTTGGACATAACACAGCCAACTCATTCGATCTCTTGGTGTAAGCTTCGATCTCCGAACCAACCATTTTCAAATTATACAACTCATCCTCCAACTTGTGAATGTCTTCTCTAGTGCAGTATTCCCGCTTGATCAGTTCTTTGAATTCATTCCAGGGTGTGGCGTTAGCAGCTGCCAACCCTAAGATCTGCACTTGTGCGTTCCACCAAGTGAGCGCAATCCCTTCAAGTGTGCCAGTGGCGAACTTCACCCTGCGAGCCTCAGGGCATTCACACATTTCAAAAACCGACTCGAGCTTTTCAAACCAGTGGAGGAGTCCAACTGCCCCCTCCGTGCCACTGAACGAGCTAGGGCGACAGTCCATGAAATTCTTGAATGTGCACCCAGGTTGTTGCTGAGCGGGTTGACCTATTGTGTACGAATAGGGCAAAGTTAAGTACGAGAATTAATGTAGGATCTAAAGATCCTAGTGTCTATACTGCAGGGTGTACTACCTGCTTGGGCAACTGCAACTGCCGCAGCAACGAGAGCCTCTAGCTGGGCTTGAGTCATGGTAATTCGTGCGGCCATTGATCTTCACATCAAAGGCAACATAAGTGAGAAAGGTTCGCGAATAGTGCGATGACAGAAGAGTGTAAGCACATAAGTATTCTCATGCAATGACAAGTTGTGAGCAAAGTAATGTAAGCATACTACGAGCAAAGTTCTAAGCAAATTCTAGCATGTAGGCAATAAACATAAACCTTATTACCTAGGAAGTTGAGTCTTGCACGTGGAGCGAAGCGTCGTTGTGGATCGTTGAGAGCACTGTTCTGGTTATAGTCTGGTTTTAATAAAAACGTTTTTTTTTTTCCATATTAAAACCAAGTTCTCTATAACCAATGGCTCTGATACCAATCTGTCACACCCCCAAAATCCACCTGCGGAGTATCACCGCTTGGGAGCGTGACTGACCAGGATCAAGCCACCAATCATATTGAACATAGCATAACATAAATAAAGTAGTTCGTAAAACCTCATTCAATACAATTGATGTTTCAAAACAAACATAGTATCAGTAGCGGAAGCATAAGTAAATAACCCAAGTAAACCATAAGTTCAATTATTCGAAATGTTTAAACATAGCGTTCATAATCCACTGCCCACAACGTCCCGCTCCTCCAGTGCAAGCTCCATAAGTACCTAAGGTCCTGCAAGGCATGCAGCAGATAATCAACAAACTAGTTGAGCGAGTTCACAGTTTATAGTTTAGTTTGGGTAATAGTGCGTTTGTTCAATTAAGTTTCGTATCGTATCAATTCCATCGCGGCCTCACAGGCATGTGTGCGAAGATTATGTTCGTTAGTTCGCGACCATAGTCCTTACCGACCAGGGTGTGTGCGAAGGCAATTTATCAGTTCGTTCGCGACCATAGTCTTTACCGACCAGGGTGGGTGCGAAGGCAGTTGAGTAGTTCGTAAGCATCAACAGTTTAATCGTTCGTTACAGTATCAAAGTATGCACAAGTAATCATCCAACCCATTCCCACCCTGGGAACCCATGCCTTGGCTGTGTGAACTCACCTTGGTTTGCTCGGTATGCTAGGTTATGCACTCACCAGTAATTTATTCACGTCCTATCGTATGCACGTATAACAAATCAGTTCATGTTCACAACGATACGCATGCAATTTAATGTTCACATAACAGTCAGTTTGCATATCGACACAACACGTATTATTTCACAGTAGAACATCAGCTATCATTCAATTCATGGTCATCTTTCGACACATTAGAGATCTTTCGACTAACAGGTATCATAGCTATCTTTCGAACAGAATGTTATGTTTCGAACTTAATGTTATCATTCGGTCATTGCTATCCTTCGGTCCACACTATGTTTCGAACATCTAGTATCTTTCGGTATCTTTCGGTTACTACCATGTTTCGAGTAACTGATATCTTTCGATGGATATCAGTTACGTTACAAGTTTCCAAGTTTTGCTGTGATTATCAATTAACACCAATATCACAAATCAGTTAACATCAACCAGATCAAACAAGCATAATTCCCATGTTTATCAAGAACCCTAATCTGAATAACAAGATTATTTAAACTATCCAACTTACACATAGGTGTCGATTACATGAACATGTCCGATTACCATATTCAGCCGATTATCAACCTGATAATCAAACAAGTTTGACCGATTTGCTAACCGATCAACAACAACATCCTAGTAATCATGACTATTCAATCCAATTATATTTGCTAAACCTAGCTTATCCGATTCATGACAACATATAAACAACATATTGCAAGACCATTGATCAATCATGAAATCATACATCATAAACAACATCACACACTAACCGGAAATCGGGGTTGCGGAAATAAAATCCTTCGAACAGGGACTAAGTCTGCTTTGCCGTCGCACACACACAAAGGAACTAGGGTTTTTCTTAGAAAATAACCATCAGTTTACATGCACTCCCATATATACGTATCACAGTAATGGGCCAAGCCCATTGGAAAGACTGGGCCGAAACATATCGAAGGATATGTTTCGTGCTCGAAGGATATGTTTCGTGCTCGAAGGATATGTTTCGAGGTCTTCGAATCGAAGGTCATCCTTCGTGGTCCTTCGAATCCTTCGAACTGTATGACATGTTCCGATCTAGACTAAGTGTTTTAATAATAATCCTAACATTATTTTCTACCACAGCAAGTAATCACATATAGGCCAAATGACAATCGTTTCATTAAAACACAACACGTACAACTTCCAATTCACAATACAAACAACTAAACAGTCAAAGTCAACACGCATCAAGTGCGAAAGTGAAAATCAGAAACTCGAGTTGTCACATTTGTAAATATCAAGAGGACTTTTTGGGTGAAGGGTTAGGCTTGGGCAAAAGGTGGGTGGTTGGGTTAGTGGTTAGTAAAAGGGTGAAAAGCGTAAAAAGCGTCGGTTTTCGAAATTTTTTTTTTAGTGACTTTTTATTTTGAAGTATTCCTCCAAACAAGCTTTTGTTTGTATAGCTTTGTTTGTTTTTAACTTCATCATATATATATATATATATATATATATATTTTAGTCACATAAAAGAACGAGCTTGCGAAAAACCGAGCTTTGTTACTAAAATAAGGGGTGAAAAATAACAAGGTTTTTGGTGGGTAAAAAGGGTTTTAGGGTAATGAAATGAAAGGTTTAGGCTCAAAGGGGTTAACTAGGGGGATTTTGGGTAGGTGGTAAAAAAATTGAAAAATAATGGTGTAGAAAGAAAAATGGTTAGTCCTAATGCCTCCATCATTTACTTACTTGAGTTTACGTTGGTAAGGACCGGGAATGAATCGTCGTGGCAAGTTCTAGAGTTGAAAGAACCAAGCGGCTATTCACACAAGAAACGAAAAATGAGCGTTTAGTCTAAAGATGTAAATTTGTATGCTCAATAAAGGCTCAAAACTCACTTTTGTGGGAATGGTTTTTAATGTGATCAAGTATATATAATTAAATTTTAACTAGACTTGTTATGCCGTTTCGTAATTTTCTTATGTTGGTTCTTGTATCACGACGCTTTCGGTTGTAAATTTTATAAAAATATAACCTTACTGATCTTGTGATTCCTAACTTAAACTTTAGACAAGTAAAAATGAAAGGATTTTTGAAAAAAAATTTGGGTGTTTAGCGGTTCCAATAGAGTTTTGTGTAAGGCTTGTTGTTAGGACTTGCAAAATTTCAAAGTGTTAGCTTCCCCCCCACACTTAAATTACACATTGTCCTCAATGTGTCCCAAAAATAAATTTTTAGATTGATTGGATGTGTGGTGTGGTGTTAAAAAGCAAAGATTTATGTTACTGACAGCCTGGACACGGCCCCGTGGCGAACTGCCAGTATTGAAAACTTACAGAAGATGAACACGGGGGCGTGTCGGCTGGACACGGCCTCGTGTCTGGAAAATAATTGCAGGTCATTAACCAAACAGCAGGTCTGGGAGATGAACACGGGGGCGTGTCGGCTGGACACGTCCCCGTGTGGACAGTCTGTGAGCCTGAAAAACAGGTTTCGTCTCCCGGTTTCTCCATTTTGGGCCTGTAAGTGCTAAGGTTTAGCACTCTAACCCTTGCATTGTACCTGTTTCATCACTTAATACCACACCAAGCAAACATAAAACATCCTACATTACCACAGTTAATTGTCTCCAAACATAAAGTAGAAAAATAAAACGGAAATAAAAAGTAGTCAAGGAAAGTAAATTGTTCAACAAGTGGCACGCATGCCATAAATTGTTCGGTAGAAAAGGGTACTTAAACCTGTGGGCTCACCATCAACCCGCCCCTTATCTCTTCAAACGTCCATGTCTTTACATGATTTTCATCACCTCCATCCCCATGCCCTGCCATGTACTCCCGGATGCTACCGATATCATCTTGTATATCGTTGATGTTGCGCTCAATTGCTCCAACCCGGTGGTATGTGTTGTTGGCGAGGTTGTAGGTGTTCCTGGTACACATGAGGTTTTCCTGCAAAAGATCATGTAAGCTTTGAAAGTTAGGAAAACCGCCTCCTTGTGAGGAGGATTGACCCGGATCACCATGGGGTTGGTATTGGTAGTGGGGAGGTGGTGCGTGGATAACTAGGGCCTCTTGTGGGTTCCATGCATAGCCTTGTGTCCTTTGGAAGCTCACTGTCCCGTCTTCAGCCTCATAAAGTAAGTTCATGGCTCGGCAAATGTGGTAGTCAACTCGTCCCGACCATGGACTCCTTTCAAAGGACCTTGGAATTCTCGTGAAATGCTTGAAAAGACGGTACACCCATCCCCGAAGAAGATAGGCGTTGGAGCGTGAGCAAGGCGATTGAGGTGCATGTTTCGTAACAAGAGATATGCATGTTTCGAGACAAGAGATATGCATGTTTCGAGAGGCTTCTGGTTGTGGATGCAGTGAAGGACAACCAAATCTTTCAACCCTACAACGCCACTACTGTGGTGACGCTGGTTTAGCGAGTAGGTGAGGAGCCTGTGAATGTAGCGGTAAAGCGGGTCCCTCAGTTTGGTACTCTTGGTGCTACTAGGGTTGTAGATTCCTTCACCGATCTGAGCCCATGCGGCTTGACGTTCATTTACATCCAAGTCTCGTAATCCCCCGGTATTATCCTCATTCCCCGATTCCTCTTCCTCGTACAGTCCTATTATAGCTCCAAACTGTGCCATGGAGATCGAGTACCTTGTCCCGCCACACCGAAATGCAACCCCTTCATTGTCAAACGGGTCACACCTTGAGGTGAAATTGAAAGTACTGTAGAACTCCATGGTGCATTGATGCACCGACCGAAGCCGAGTGTTCAATGCAACTGCTAGTGGTCTTGTCACAATGTTGTTGAATCGGTCTAGCTGGTTCACCATGGTTAACAGGTCCGTGCATGCTCGCCTAGGATACTCCTCGGGTCTTGTTTGGAGTGTCTCATATCGTGCCCTAGCGTCGAGTTCGCTTGCGTTGAACCTTGTGAACTTTGACATCTGAAAGAATACACCAAAAGTTAGTACGAAACTAGGATATTTGGAGCGAAACTGCAAACAGTGGGCTGGACACGGCCCCGTGTTCAGTGGACACGGCCCCGTGTCCAGGCGTCTGTAACCCAAAAACTTCATTTTTCGTCCCGGTTTCGAAAACCTGAAAATTTTTAGCCCAATAGCAGCGGTTTCCCCCGAAAATGAAACCCTAAGTGTCGTTTTTCCTGAAACAAACCTTTTACCCTTCCAATTTTGTCTTTTTCGGTTCAAAAACAAGGGTTTGGGGTTTTTGTGGGAAATCGAACGAATCTACCAACAATACATGTTTATTTACTTTCTACTACACTAATCTAAACTACTACTAACAGATTGCATCAAAAATTTGAAGTTCGATCCGGATGAACACGAAGAACCCTAGATTTTTCCCCAATTTTTGATGTTTTAACTACATGCAAGTAACTAATCTAACTACTAAAGATGATAGAATCATACCTTGATGTTGTTAAACGTGGTAGTGACGTCGGAAATCTGCGGAAAATCGCCTGGAACCAGAGCGTTTTCGGCAATACGGGGCGTGTGGAATGAGGTAACTGTTATGAAAAGAGGGTTTTATCCCGACAGTTGCCTCGACACGGCCCCGTGCCGAGCAAAGTTTTTTTTTTGAATTTTTTTTTTTGTGCTCGTGTGCATGCCCCTTTTTCCGAAAATGGTTAGAAGACTTACCGGTTTTTGACGTACACTTGCCTGTTCGTAACATGTCGGGTACGAATTTATTCGTTAACCGTTTGAAGTGAGATCTTCGCTTCCTCATCCTCAATGGATCCTCGGTAGAGTTTTAGCCGTTGGCCATTGACTTTAAATGGTATCCTATTTCGAGTTTTAATTTCTACTGCACCGTGCGGAAAAACATGGGTAACGGAAAAAGGTCCTGACCATCTAGATTTTAGCTTACCAGGAAATAATCGAAGTCGTGAATTAAACAATAGAACCTGATCTCCTACCCGAAATTCATTAGACTTAATATATTTATCATGTAAATTTTTCATTCTTTCCTTATAAATTTCGGAGTTAGAATATGCATAATTCCTTAGTTCGTCTAATTCATTCATTTGACAGAATCGATTTTTACCGGCAGTTTCTAAATCTAAGTTCACATTTTTTATTGCCCAGTAGGCTTTGTGAGCTATTTCTACTGGCAAGTGACAACTTTTTCCATAGACGAGCTTATATGGGGTTGTGCCGATAGTGGTTTTATAGGCGGTTCGAAAGGCCCATAAAGCATCGTCTAATTTGTCAGCCCATTCCTTTTTATTTAGTCCTACGGTTTTTTCAAGTATTCATTTTAAACCTCGATTAGTCACTTCGGCTTGCCCATTTGTTTGAGGGTGATATGCTGTTGAGACCCGGTGATAGACCCCATACCTTGTTAATATTTTTTCGAGTTGATGATTGCAAAAATGGGTTCCTCTATCACTTATCAAAGCTTTTGGTGTCCCGAAGCGAGAAAACCATTTTTTCAGAAATTTTACCACTACTCTTCCATCATTTGTTGGAAGAGCCTCGGCCTCCGCCCATTTAGACAAGTAATCGACTGCCACAAGTATATATTTGTTTCCTTTTGACGGCGGGAAAGGTCCCATGAAATCGAGTCCCCACACATCAAAGATTTCACAAACGAGAATGCCATTTTGAGGCATTTCGTTTTTGGTAGAAATATTACCTGATCTTTGGCAGGCATCACATGTCTTTACAAGGTTTTGTGCATCCTTGTAAATGGTTGGCCAATAAAATCCTGAATCAAATACCTTTCGTGCGGTACTTGCGGCACCATGATGTCCTCCGTATGGACCTTCATGACAATGACGGAGAATTCTTCGTGCTTCATTACCATGGACACACCTTCGGATGAGCTGGTCGGCACACATTTTGAAAAGATAGGGGTCTTCCCAAAAGTAATGCTTTACATCAGCAAAGAATTTCTTTCTTTGATGATGTGGCCATCCTTTGGTGACTATACCGCTAGCTAGGTAATTAGCATAGTCGGCATACCATGGTTCTTGTCTACACTCTATCATCTCCAAGGATTCAGTCGGAAATTTCTCATTGATTTGCTCGTCCCTGGTTGTTTCCAAAGCTGGGTCTTCTAGGCGCGAGAGATGATCTGCAGCAGTGTTTTATGCTCCTCTTTTGTCCTTGATTTCGATGTCGAATTCTTGGAGGAGTAGAATCCATCTGATCAAACGGGGTTTTGCGTCTTGTTTCTTGAAGAGGTACCTGATGGCTGCATGGTCTGTATAGACTACAGTTTTAGAAAGAACAAGGTAAGAACGGAATTTATCAAAAGCAAATACTACTGCTAGTACTTCTTTTTCTATAGTTGTATAATTTTCTTGTGCATCATTAAGCGTTTTACTAGCATAATAGATTGGGTGAAAATGCTTTTCTTTTCTTTGTCCCAAGACTGCTCCAACAGTAAAGTCACTTGCATCACACATGATTTCGAAAGGAAATTTCCAATCGGGCGCTATCATGATGGGTGCATTGACTAGCATTTCTTTGAGGGTTAGAAATGCTTGATTGCATTCCTTGTCAAAGATGAATGGTGCATCTTTTTCAAGTAATTTTGTTAGAGGTCTTGAAATTTTTGAAAAGTCCTTGATAAACCTTCTATAAAATCCGGCATGTCCTAAGAAACTTCTGATTGCTCTTACGGAGGATGGTGGAGGTAATCGAGAAATAGTTTCTATTTTTGCTCGATCAACTTCCATTCCTTCGCTTGAGATTTTGTGACCGAGTACTATTCCCTCTGTTACCATGAAATGGCATTTTTCCCAGTTAAGGGCGAGGTTAGTTTCCTCACATCGGGATAGTATTCGTTCAAGATTATCGAGGCATTGGTCATATGAATCTCCAAAGATGGAAAAGTAGTCCATGAAGACTTCCATTGTCTTTTCTATCATATCATGGAAAATGGCCACCATACAACGTTGGAATGTTGCGGGCGCATTACATAGACCGAATGGCATGCGTCGATATGCGAAAGTTCCGTAGGGACATGTGAAAGTTGTTTTCTCTTGGTCTTCTGGTGCTATCGGTATTTGAAAGTAACCTGAAAAACCATCTAAGAAACAATAAAATTTATGACCGGATAGTCGTTCTAACATTTGATCAATGAAGGGTAAAGGAAAGTGGTCTTTCCTTGTTGCTTCATTTAATCGCCTATAATCTATACAAACTCTCCATCCTGTGACGGTTCTCGTTGGTATTAATTCATTTTTCTCATTAGTTATTAGCGTCATACCTCCTTTCTTTGGGACTACTTGGACGGGACTTACCCACGGACTATCGGAGATAGGGTAGATTAGTCCGGCGTCAAGCAACTTGATGACTTCATTTTTAACCACTTCTTGAACGTTGGGATTCACTCTTCGTTGTGGTTGAATTACTGTTTTGTAGTCATCATTCATTAAAATTTTGTGCGTGCACATGGAAGGGCTTATTCCTTTAATATCTACAAGCTTCCAAGCGATCGCGTTTTTGTGTTTTTTAAGCAGATTAACTAACTTCTCTTTTTCTATGTTACTTAATTTGGAAGAAATAATTACAGGTAAACTACCATCCTTGCCTAGGAAAGCATATTCCAAACCTTTAGGAAGTTCTTTGAGCTCAATGGGCGGGTCTTTAGAAGACGCCGTATTTTGTGGCTCATCTAGATTAAGAACCTTAAAGGTTTGTTCTATAGCTATCTCTTCCTCGACAAAGTGGTCATCTTCTTTAGTTGTATCGGGTGGTTCAGCTTCATCTTCAATTAGGGGGTCATTATTGCCAAAAGGATATTTCATTGAACGCTCAAGATCTATGCTCCTTTTGAATGCCCCTAATTGAAGAGGTAGATTGTTGAATTTCCGGTTTTTCAATGCTTTATGAGTTTGTACAAAAGGTTTTCCCAAGACTAGAGGGGCGTCATCAAGGATGACGAAGTCGGTTGGGATTACCAATTGATTTGTGTGAACCAAAACATCTTCAACTACACCGATTGATCTTATCACTTTTCGATCGGATAGAAAAATGGGTATTTGAAGTGGAGTAAAATCACTAATACTTAATTTTTCAAAAATGTAGTTAGGCATTATGTTAACACAAAGATCTTTATCAATGGTGATATTACTAATAAATGAATTTTGAAAGAAACATGGAACCGGTGTAATGCTAATTTCAAAAGGGTCTTCTTTTATTAGCAAAGTTTGATCATTAGTTAACTTAACACTTACTAATTCTTTGATTTTAGCACTAGTGTTTAACTCTTTTAAAAACTTGGCATGAGGGGTTACTAAACAATGATTTTCGAAAGTAGGTGACAAGAGATCAATTTCTTCAAAATTAGACTCTTCTTGAATTTTAACATTATTGGACTCACCTTTTTCGTTGTTTAACTCATGTGTCGGTTTTTCACTTTCTTGTTCTTCCATTTTTACATCTTTAACTATCTCTACGTTATTATTACTATTTAACTCTTCTCTTGCGCGGGACTCCTCTTCCCTTGCACGAGATTCTTTCATGTAACGTTCGATAGTTTTAATGTGTTCTAATATCCTATTGGTCACTTCGGTGAGAGAAAAAGAATTTGGATCCTCAAAGCTTGAATCCGGTTGTTCAATCCTTGGCTCCTCATAGTACTCATATGAAGTAGATGGTTCACACCATTGTTCTTCACTGTAAGTATATGATGGATAAGGGTCGAAACTTTGTTCTTCATAGTACTCATATGAGGTCGGTTGTTCACGCCATGGTTCCTCATAATAAGAGTATGAAGGTGGTGGCTCATATCTTGAATCTTCAAAGTATGAGTATGAAGGCTCATACCTTGGTTCATCAAAATATGAGTATGAGGGAGGAGGTTCATACCTTTGGTCTTCATAGGATGTATATGAAGTTGATGGCTCGTACCTGGGCTCCTCATAATAAGTGTATGAATCGGATGGTTGATATGAAGTATTATATTGAACCGAGCGTGCGTTACGACAATTAGTGCAATAATTACCCTTATAATCATCCTCATCATAGGTGTAGTTGTAGCCTCTTGAGTATTGATCCGTAAGAATCACTCAACAGACCACAACTGAGCCTCGGGACCAGAAAACAAAAATAAAGACGGAAACAGAAGCTGGACACGGCCCTGTGTTGGGTGAACACGGCCCCGTGTTCAGAGTCTGTATCTGGGCGTTTTAATTAAAGTTACTGGTCACGTTGAGCACGGGGGCGTGTTCAGCGAGCACGGCCCGGTGGTCAGACTCTGTATCTGGGTATCTAACTAAAAATATGCAGCACGGGGGCGTGTTCAGCGAGCACGGCCCCGTGTTCAGGCTACTGTAAATACAAACTAAACTAAAATGCAGAAAAATGTGCGCGCGTTTTGAAAAGGTTTTGAAAAACTAATTAGGCCGTCGATTTTAAGCTTTCTTAAAATCCTTGTGTCCCCGGCAACGGCGCCAAAAACTTGATGTGTGTCGGTGTATATATAATTTAGATGTATAATTAATCCCTTTTTACACCTTTAGCCAAGTTTTAAATTTATAAAACACGATATTTACTAACACTAAACACACATATGGGCAAGTGCACCCATCATGGGCGTAGTATAGTGTTGGTAAGATACCGAGGTCGTCCAAGGACACAAGAGCTTTTAATACCGGTTTATCCTCAACGTCTAATCAAATCAAAAAGTGAGAAAAATGTTTTTAAACTAATAAAATAAAAACTAACTAAATGCTGAAAAATAAAATAAAAAAAAACAGATAGACAAGATGAATCACTTGGATCCGACTCGTGTATTAGTATAACCTTTGATTATTTTCGCACTTTTGCACTTGTTTAAGAGATTATCTTAGTTATTGTAGTAGGCCCCTCTTTTGAAGGCGACGTTACCCTCAACCCAGTAGTTTGAGTCTGCAAGGATACAATCCTAAAGGGTCGGATTATTGGAAGATAATGAATTAAGTTATTAATGCAAATTATGGTAGGCCCCGCTTTTGGCGGTGACGTTACCCTCGACTAAGTAGTCTGAGTCAGCAGGGATACAGTCCTAAATAGCCGGGTTATAGTATTAATAGCAGTTAACTTATGAGGGGGTCAAAGAGTTTGGATCCCCGCCATCCAATACCTATGGGCATTGAAGGAGATCCTACTAAATTTGACCCAGGTCCCAAGCAGGACCTCTAAACGCTGAACAAGGGCAAGACCCTTACCAAACCGTTCCCTTAACCCCCGACCAGGTAGCCAACATACCTCCATATAGACCGTGGAGATATGAATGGTGAAAATCTTTTATTTTATATAGACAGTAAAATAATGCCAAGACACCACGGACAAACGATAAGGAAAGATCACCTTCAACATAAGCAACTAGTTATTAAAGTCATTAATACAAAACCAAATAAAAAGTGCAAAAGATTAAAAATAAAAAGTATTATACTAAACACTTGTCTTCACCAAGTGATGTAAGAGACTTAGGCAAACATGGCCTTGATTGTCAAGAACTCTTACGATCAATCTTGGATCCCGAGACGACTCACACACTCTACGATGGACAATGGATGATGGTGGTGGATGATGGTGTTATGGTGGTAGTGGGTGGTGGATGAAGTGTGAGAGAGGTGGTGTGCCAAGGGATGAGATGGAATGAAACCAAGCACCCCTATTTATAGGCTGAAAAGAAGGCTGGGCACGGCCCCGTGTCCGCTGGACACGCCCCCGTGCCCGTCTGACACTCTCTCTCCTCATTAATTGTAATTCACAATTACAATTAATGCGCCTGCTATACTTTCACCACGCCCCCGTGCTCACTGGACAAAAACTTGATGTGTGTCGGTGTATATATAATTTAGATGTATAATTAAGCCCTTTTTACACCTTTAGCCAAGTTTTAAATTTATAAAACACGATATTTACTAACACTAAACACACATATGGGCAAGTGCACCCATCGTGGGCGTAGTATAGTGTTGGTAAGATACCGAGGTCGTCCAAGGACACAAGAGCTTTTAATACCGGTTTATCCTCAACGTCTAATCAAATCAAAAAGTGAGAAAAATGTTTTTAAACTAATAAAATAAAAACTAACTAAATGCTGAAAAATAAAATAAAATAAAAATAGATAGACAAGATGAATCACTTGGATCCGACTCGTGTATTAGTATAACCTTTGATTATTTTCGCACTTTTGCACTTGTTTAAGAGATTATCTTAGTTATTGTAGTAGGCCCCTCTTTTGAAGGCGACGTTACCCTCAACCCAGTAGTTTGAGTCAGCAAGGATACAATCCTAAAGGGTCGGATTATTGGAAGATAATGAATTAAGTTATTAATGCAAATTATGGTAGGCCCCGGTTTTGGCGGTGACGTTACCCTCGACTAAGTAGTCTGAGTCAGCAGGGATACAGTCCTAAATAGCCGGGTTATAGTATTAATAGTAGTTAACTTATGAGGGGGTCAAAGAGTTTGGATCCCCGCCATCCAATACCTATGGGCATTGAAGGAGATCCTACTAAATTTGACCCAGGTCCCAAGCAGGACCTCTAAACGCTGAACAAGGGCAAGACCCTTACCAAACCGTTCCCTTAACCCCCGACCAGGTAGCCAACATACCTCCATATAGACCGTGGAGATATAATGGTGAAAATCTTTTATTTTATATAGATAGTAAAATAATGCCAAGACACCACGGACAAACGATAAGGAAAGATCACCTTCAACATAAGCAACTAGTTATTAAAGTCATTAATACAAAACCAAATAAAAAGTGCAAAAGATTAAAAATAAAAAGTATTATACTAAACACATGTCTTCACCAAGTGATATAAGAGACTTAGGCAAACATGGCCTTGATTGTCAAGAACTCTTACGATCAATCTTGGATCCCGAGACGACTCACACACTCTACGATGGACAATGGATGATGGTGGTGGATGATGGTGTTATGGTGGTAGTGGGTGGTGGATGAAGTGTGAGAGAGGTGGTGTGCCAAGGGATGAGATGGAATGAAACCAAGCACCCCTATTTATAGGCTGAACAGAAGGCTGGGCACGGCCCCGTGTCCGCTGGACACGCCCCCGTGCCCGTCTGACACTCTCTCTCCTCATTAATTGTAATTCGCAATTACAATTAATGCGCCTGCTGTACTTTCACCACGCCCCCGTGCTCACTGGACACGGCCCCGTGGTGGGCAATGGAAGCTTCTACCAGTTTGTCTTTTATGCTGCTTCTTGGGCACGGCCCCGTGCTGGCTGAGCACGGGGCGTGTTCAGGCTTCTGTTTTCTCTTCTTTGCTTTGGAGGATGCCGTTGAGGGTCCGGGCAGTCTTCTTTTATTCCTTTCCTTGTATTTATGCTAGAATTAGTTGTCTTTTTGCTTCTTTTGTGAATTTGAGCTCATTTCATCCTGAAAATACAAAAGGAAGACAAAAACACTATTTTTCCAACATTAGTACTTAAAAAGGGTTAGTTTTATGCCTTAATTGATGTGATTTATATGTTGCATTTTACACACATCAATTTGCCCTTTGCATATCTGGGTGGTATGCAAGTATGAAGAACTCTACCGGTTGTGAAGCGCGGTTGAGTATAATACGTTTGTCGTATGAGTATGTCAATTCCTGTGTTTGTCCTGTTTGGATCTAAGAATTGTGAAGGTTTTGTAAAAACCGCGTGTGTGTATCCGTCCGGATAGATACTTAATGTTTTGCCTTTGCTGGCCTATTACAATACTTGTGTGTGGTCACCACTTTGTGTGGGTATCGCGAATGAAGATTTTGCCAATCTGTTTTTGCAGATACCGCAAAGTGGAACACGCATTTGTAATAGTAGTAATAAACAATATTGAATTGAATTGCTCATTTATTTATTTGCCAATGGCCTGCGGCCCGGTAGGTTACATGGAAAATGTAAAAACATGGCTTACATGTAACAGCGTCGAAGCTGTTGTGCATTCCATGTGCGTGCGATAGGTTCGCCTTCTAACGTTTGCAATATATACGCGCCTTTGCCCAGGACCTCTTTGATGAGGTAGGGTCCTTCCCACTTGGGGGCAAGTTTTCCCGGGCGTTATCGCGAAGGACGTAGTCTCCCGGGTTAAAGGTACAAACCCTCACGCGTGAATTGTAGTATTTTTCAAGCTTGGTTTTGTACTTGGCCTCGTTGATGGCAGCATTTTCACGCCTTTCTTCTAGGAGGTCCAAGTCAAGCCTGCGTGCTTCGTTGTTGGCTATTTTGTTGATAGCCAACATTCGAGGTGAAGGAAGACCTATTTCCGCGGGGATTACCGCTTCTGAGCCATAGACCAGGCTGAAAGGTGTCTCCTTGTTGCTCGTTTTTGGACTTGTTTTGTGAGCCCATAAGATGCTTGGGAGTTCATCGACCCAGCCACGCCTGGCTGTTCCCAACCTTGCTTTGATGCCTTCGACTAGACTTTTATTGATACTCTCAACTTGGCCATTTCCTTGCGGGTGTGCCATGGAGGAGAATATGTGTTCAATATGTAGTTCTTCTAGCCATTTTTGAAATTCGTCAGCAGCAAAGTTGGTGTCGTTATCGGTAACAATGCACATTGGTAGACCGAAACGGCAGATGATGTGTTCCCAAATGAATTTCCTCGTTATCATAGCAGTGGTTGAGGCGAGTGGTTTTGCCTCTACCCATTTTGTGAAGTAATCGACAGCTACTATGATAAATTTGACCGCACCTGGACCACGTCAATTGCCCATTTCTAAAAAGGCCATGCGGTGGTGACCGGGATCAAGTTGTTCTTGGGGCGCAAAGTTTTGGGAGCATGTCGCTGGCAGTTAATACATTTCCGCAGTTCTTTGACTGCATCCAGGTGCATGCCGGACCAGTAATACCCAGCATTCATAATTTTAGCCACTACCATGCGTGGCCCTGAGTGTATGCCACACATTCCCTCGTGTATCTCTCTGATGAGGTATGTGGCATCTTGGTGGTCCACGCAGCGTAGGAGTGGGCCCAGGTATGATTTTCGGTATAGGATACCGTCTCCCATTTGATAATGGCATGCTTTGTATTGCAACTTACGTGCCTCTGACTTGCTTTCGGGAGTAACACCTGATTGTAAGTATGCAATGATTGGTGTCATCCATGATGTTGTACCGTACTGGATGACATTGACTTGGCGTAGGGGTACTGGGGGATTCTTCAGAATCTCAATGCGTATCTCCTTTGTCAGGTGCTGGAAGCTGGTGGATGCGAGTTTTGACAGTGCATCCGCGGATTTGTTTTCACTTCTGTTGATATGTCGGATATTGAAAGAAGTGAATTTTGATTTTAGTTGCAAGGCTTGCTCGAGGTAGAGGATCACGATATCCCCTTTTGCGGCATAGTCACCGCGCACCTGCCCTGCAACTAACAAGGAGTCGACGTGTGCTTCCAGATGTTGTATGTGACAACTTGAGTTTCCAAGATTCCACTTTCGCATTTATTGCACGTTCATTGTTTGTTTAGTTGTTTACTTGCACAATTAGTTGATATGAAACTGTATACGTTTTGATTCAATATAGTGTATTGTGATTGTGCATGGTTATGTATTAAGTGTTGACAAATGTATGAACTTGGTGGTGAAACTGTAAATTATATTGTGATGGGTGCTTTATGTAAAAGATGATACTTAGGGATGAATAGAGTAATTAGTGAAATTCTAATCATTCTTAACCCTAATCCCCTTCACTAATCACCACACAATCATCAGACGTACCTAAGATTTTCTCTACAATTCTCTCTGCAATCATATCTTCATCATTGGCACAAGTCTTCTGCATCAATCTTGATCTTTCAATTCATTTAGAATCAGTTCAAGGTAATTGTTTATTGATTGTTTGTTGTTATCAATTCTTGATTTTGTGATTCATGTAAACCCTAGTTCTTCACATACTAGTTCTGTTTAATGATAAATTCTGATTATTGTGAAATGTTTATGACTAAAAGTGTAATCAAATGATTGACAATGAGATGTCTGTAGGATAGAGATGTTTGATTTGCTGATTTGATTTCTGCAATGCGAAAGTATGAGGTTAGGGTTTCAGGATCGTATGAACATACTGTTACGTTACTTATCTTATGTTTCTGTGCAACTAGGGTTTTTGAGTCCGAATTATGTGATTAAAATAGTCTGAGTGTTGTAGTTGGATACAAGGTCCGACCTTTAAACCCTAAACATGGTCCGAGTTTCTGCCTTGTTAACCTAGTCCGACTTTTGTGTAAAGGGAAGGGGGGGTCCGACTTTTTGACAAGGGACAAGGTTGTCCGAGTTTTATGCAAGGCAAGGGGGATCCGAATTTTGTATCAGGCAAGGGATCCAAGTTTTATATATTGCATAGGGTCCGAGTTTTGGCTTGTTACATGATCCGAGTTTTATATGCTTATAACTAGTCCGACTTTATGCTTGTTAACATTGTCCGACCTTTGTTGTGTGAGTTGATGTCCGACTTTTTTGGCTAGGATCCTTGTCCGAGTTTTAAAGGGGGGAAGGCCCTAGGTCCGAGTTTCTTGGCTAGGGGATGTTTGTCCGACCTTTTGTTGTGATGCTTGATGATCCGAACTTTGTGAATGCTTGTTGGTCTGAGTGTGTTAATTCAATTAAGTGTGTAACCCTGATTAAGTGAGTATTTGATGATGATACTAGAATAAACTGTGAAAGACTCTGATGTGAGGTATTAATGTCATGAAATTGATTAACTGCTTATACGATACATGAGATGCTTATACGATACATGAGATTTACTGTCAAGCACTTTGTGACATAGAATGTATGTGAAACTTAACCAACATGAACTGACTGTGAGTAAATGCATTACCTTAGGCCTTGATTGATTGATTGATTTGTCACGAGCACATAGTTAGCATACCGAGCAAACCAAGGTGAGTTCACACTTTCGCTAAGGCATGGGATTCCCAGGGTTTGGGAATGGGATTGAATGAATGAGGTTGAATAGATACCTGTACTTACACTGTTACTAGACTATCTACCATCGTACTCGGATGCGCAGGACAGATACGTAAAACCTACGTATACTTGTACTCATCACTGTCCTCAGGTTGCGAAGGACACTCACGTAAAGCCTACGTGAACTTATACTCACTACTGCCTCGGTTGTGTCAGGCACTTACGTAAAACCAACGTAAACCCCCGCGTACCCCTGTCCTCGGTTTGTGAAGGACACTTACGTAAATCCTACATAAACATTGTACGTACTACTGTTCTCAGGTTAAGAAGAACACTTATGGTTACAAATAGTCTAGTGTATATGCAACATGGGAAGCCCCCACCAATAGAACATACTATCGGCCCAGTAGAGCCACATGTTACAAACGAACTTACTATTACGCATTTACTTTCTGTGAACTCGCTCAACTAGTTGTTGATCCTCTGTTACATGCCTTGCAGGTCGTTAGGTACATGGAGCTTGCACTGGGAGGCGCGGTCGTTGTGGACAAGGATCGTGAATACTTTGATTTAAACATTATGACATTGCACACTTTATTTATGATTGGGCTTTTATACATTTGCTTCCGCTAAACTTTGTTATTATACTTATGTTCTGGAACACCTTTCATATGGATTGGTTTGGTTTAAATACAATTACTGTTACTATATACATTGTTCTATATGATTGGTGGCTTGATCCTGGTCAGTCACGCTCCCAAGCGGTGATACTCCGCAGGTGGATTTTGGGGGTGTGACAGATTGGTATCAGAGCCATTGGTTATAGAGAACTTGGTTTTAATATGGGGAAAATGTTTTTATTTAAACCAGACTATAACCAGTACAGTGCTCAACGATCCACAATGACGCCTCG